>NC_139708.1:10908261-11025761 GCF_964188405.1 Protomyctophum parallelum | reverse complement strand
CTATATTTAATACTCTGGGACATGAATCTGTATAAAATGGTCAAAAATGTACGGTGCTTTTTGTCACACGTTACTTTTCAATGGTTCTGTATTTACAAAATTCATTTTGGACCCGCACAAGGGTCCATCTTAGACCCCATGGTGGTCCCCAGACCGGATGTTGAGAAACAGTGACTTAAGCCGTATACGCCCCACAGGCCTGCACGCATAGGGTTTAGTTGTTTATATTAGAGCTTACTAATGTACAGTATGTGGCCTGAGGCAACCTGTACATCATGTCCCCACATCGCTGTCCTCATGTGCCCCATGGTAGGAAACCTGTACATAATGTCCCCACATCGCTGTCCTCATGTGTCCCATGGTAGGAAACCTGTACATAATGTCCCCACATCGCTGTCCTCATGTGTCCCATGGTAGGAAACCTGTACATAATGTCCCCACATCGCTGTCCTCATGTGTCCCATGGTAGGAAACCTGTACATCATGTCCCCACATCGCTGTCCTCATGTGTCCCATGGTAGGAAACCTGTACATCATGTCCCCACATCGCTGTCCTCATGTGTCCCATGGTAGGAAACCTGTACATAATGTCCCCACATCGCTGTCCTCATGTGTCCCATGGTAGGAAACCTGTACATCATGTCCCCACATCGCTGTCCTCATGTGTCCCATGGTAGGAAACCTGTACATCATGTCCCCACATCGCTGTCCTCATGTGTCCCATGGTAGGAAACCTGTACATAATGTCCCCACATCGCTGTCCTCATGTGTCCCATGGTAGGCAACCTGTACATCATGTCCCCACATCGCTGTCCTCATGTGTCCCATGGTAGGAAACCTGTACATCATGTCCCCACATCGCTGTCCTCATGTGTCCCATGGTAGGAAACCTGTACATCATGTCCCCACATCGCTGTCCTCATGTGCCCCATGGGAAACCTGTACATCATGTCCCCACATCGCTGTCCTCATGTGCCCCATGGTAGGAAACCTGTACATAATGTCCCCACATCGCTGTCCTCATGTGTCCCTGCATGGTAGGAAACCTGTACATCATGTCCCCACATCGCTGTCCTCATGTGTCCCATGGTAGGAAACCTGTACATAATGTCCCCACATCGCTGTCCTCATGTGTCCCATGGTAGGAAACCTGTACATCATGTCCCCACATCGCTGTCCTCATGTGTCCCATGGTAGGAAACCTGTACATAATGTCCCCACATCGCTGTCCTCATGTGCCCCATGGTAGGAAACCTGTACATCATGTCCCCACATCGCTGTCCTCATGTGCCCCATGGGAAACCTGTACATAATGTCCCCACATCGCTGTCCTCATGTGTCCCATGGTAGGAAACCTGTACATAATGTCCCCACATCGCTGTCCTCATGTGTCCCATGGTAGGAAACCTGTACATCATGTCCCCACATCGCTGTCCTCATGTGTCCCATGGTAGGAAACCTGTACATAATGTCCCCACATCGCTGTCCTCATGTGTCCCATGGTAGGAAACCTGTACATAATGTCCCCACATCGCTGTCCTCATGTGTCCCATGGTAGGAAACCTGTACATAATGTCCCCACATCTCTGTCCTCATGTGCCCCATGGTAGGAAACCTGTACATAATGTCCCCACATCGCTGTCCTCATGTGCCCCATGGTAGGAAACCTGTACATCATGTCCCCACATCGCTGTCCTCATGTGTCCCATGGTAGGAAACCTGTACATAATGTCCCCACATCTCTGTCCTCATGTGCCCCATGGTAGGAAACCTGTACATCATGTCCCCACATCGCTGTCCTCATGTGTCCCATGGTAGGAAACCTGTACATCATGTCCCCACATCGCTGTCCTCATGTGTCCCATGGTAGGAAACCTGTACATAATGTCCCCACATCGCTGTCCTCATGTGTCCCATGGTAGGAAACCTGTACATAATGTCCCCACATCGCTGTCCTCATGTGTCCCATGGTAGGAAACCTGTACATCATGTCCCCACATCGCTGTCCTCATGTGCCCCATGGTAGGAAACCTGTACATAATGTACGTGAAGGGAAGGACGGGGATGGGACGGGGTGGGGGACATGAGGACGTGAACTCAGAATGAGTTCATCCCCCTTGTGTGTGTGTGTGTGTGTGTGTGTGTGCATGTACTGTATGTGTGCCCGCCCACATGCGTACATTGCCGTGAGAAATCCTGCCTCTAAATTTGTTTCCTCTCTCTCTCTCTCTCTCTCTCTCTCTCTCTCTCTCTCTCTCTCTCTCTCTCTCTATCTTTTTATGTTTTTCCAGTATTCTTTGGCTGCGTGGCGTCAACTCCGGGGGTGCACAGGAGCAGAAGAACCCACTGGCAAAATAATAACACAACACAACGGCTCTTTTAAGAGCTAATAGCTGCGCAAATATGCGTGGCTGCACCCACTGCCGTTATAGGAACCTTCCGCCACTAGGATGACAGCAACAGCATCCCTATGCAGAGTGTCCAAATTTAATGTAATGTAAATATATTTTGAAATTTGTACAAAGTAACTAGTAGCCTAACTAAAGTTTTCAAATGATTGTAGTGGAGTAAAAGTACAATATTCTCCTCTGGGATGTAACCTCGCGTCACCAGACTTTCACATTGGAGGAAAGCCTGGTTTGTGTTCCGAAATTGCCTCTAGACCGGTGATAAAAAAATAAAACTCTTATTCCTGTAAGGTGGTTCCGTTTTTTTCCACCGTTGCTTTGTTTTGGTACCCCTGTTTGATTTTAGTTTCGCAAGTCGCTACGAGTTGGAATAAAATATGGATATTACAAACCCAAGAAGTGCTTGAAGAAACTTGTCGGATTCATACGCAGCATAAAATGCCCTAAAATTATGATGCCCTTGATTGTGGGGAATTCTTTTGGGTAATTCTGATTCCTGTTTGGTGGTTCCGGCCTGATGACTACAAACCAGAGCGGCCGGGTTGCATTTGTTTCGGGGCCAGCTCCTTGACATTGAATGTCATTGTCGATGTATTTTGTGGCCAGCCACCCCCATAAAAGATTTGTGTTGTTCAAATGTTTAAAATAAAATGCTAACTTTTTCACATTAAAGGTTTTGATAATTTTCCAGTCTCCAGGTGTTCTTCAGAATAAATGCACATTGCACAGTGGCATAGACCAGTGGTTCCCAAACTTTTTCATGCCAGGACCCCCAAATTGGCATTTATTAGCCCGCGGACCCCCATTTGAAAAATATATGCCAGGGACCCCCCACGAGAAGAATTGTATGGCTCTAGCAGTGATTCTCAACCGGACGCCCATTTAATGGCATTTCTATCTCTGGGACCCCCAATTTATATTGTAAAATCAATGTTAATGCAACTCTCTGAGTTACAGACCCATAAGGGTCCATTTGGTTCCTAACCAAATGTAGCTAGGTACCCCTTGGACCTCCCCCAAGGACCCCTGGGGGTCCCCGGACCCCACTTTGGGAACCACTGGCATAAACAGTCACACTATACATTTCGGACTATAAAAACAGAGGTTAATGAAATTGGGGTGTTTATTTATTACCGTTCAGTCCTCAAGAGCGCTCATTAAACATCCTTCTTTCGCTGCCGGGTTTGTTTGTCCGCTTTTCCTGTTTGTACACGCACACACGCACACACGCACACACACGCACACGCACGACCACGCACACACAATAGTACGGTGTCATGTTTTAACCACTTGAACCCTAGCAGCCCTATACATTCTGGGGGGAAAATAGACGATCTACAAGTTCACATCACGTAAATATGATGTGGACGCATATAGATCACCACTGCACGTAGCCTGTAGCCCCGAGCTCGGCTATTTTTTGCGAGTATATTTAGTATAGCCCGTAGGAATACGCTGAATAAATAGGTTTTAAGTAATCTTCGAAAAATCGAAAAGTTTAAATACAACAATATCCTACTGAAGTAGAAGTACAATTTGTGTTGAAAACTACTCAAGCTAAAGTACAAGAGTAGCTACATGGCCAAATACATTACATGTATTATAGAGCGTCGCAGTCCCGCCGCCTTTCATGACGACGCCAGAGGCGCCAGGCCCAGGAAATAATTCCCAATGCATTTTTCCCATAGACATTTCAAAAAGTATTTATTTAAAGACCTTTTAAGCGTCGTACAAAGCCAACTTGAGTCGTGACAAATCATGACAATAAACACATTTTGGACCAAACAAATAATTACAATGAAGAAAAACAAGAAAAAAAGTGCCGTTTTCTTCTTCTTTCTAATTATTTGTTCGGCCCGAAAAATTGTGTTTGTTGTCATGATTTCTCACAACTCGAGTTGGCTTTGTACGACACTTAAAAGGTCTTTAAATAAATAATGTCTACGAGGAAAATGAACGGGGAATCATTTCCTGGGCCCTGGTAGGGGGCGGGACTGCGACACTCTATATATATATTATATTATTATACCAGTAAGACGCCTAAGGGTGAGAAGCGACCTTGTCCTAAAGGGCCCTAAAGGGCAAGGTTGCGTGCACGCATCCGCCTGGGTGACGGCAGACAGCTGGGCGAGCGCTGGCGCTTTGGCATGGGGGGTCAGATCAACATGCGGGATGAATTCTGTATTGGCCTGCATATAAGGAGCGTGTCTTGAGTGTACAGGGTTTGATGAGCTCAGATCAACATTATGGAATGTCAGAACAGGTCAGTCATATATGGAGATATAAGGGTGGCAGCGGGGGCAGTGTCTTGAGTGTACAGGGTTTGATGGGATCTGGCCATATATGGAGCATGTCTTGAGTGTACATGTGCATTGAAACTATTCAAACGATAAGATATGCCTGGTCAACAAAATATGGCATCTGTCTACATAACATGGCATCTAAATTACATTTTGACCTTTGCATAAGCCTGCAAGGTTGACAAGGCTAGGGCTATATGGGCTAAGATGGACTCTGAAGAGAGCTGAGTCTTCAGATTCATGAATTCTTAAATTTCCTCCATATATGGAGATCTAAGGGTGGCAGTGTCTTGGGTGTACAGGGTTTGATGAGGACCCAGGTAGGGCCGGGCCTTAATTTTCAGGCCTGTTGAGAACTCTAGTTTTCGCCGGGCACGGCTGCACTAATAACTTTGGAGCAGGCCCATCTCAAGTTTAAATTGACAGGTATCATTCAAAAGGGAGACGTCGAAGAGGAAGGATGGATGGGGAAGGATCAACATATGGAATGTAAGAACGGGTCAGCTCCATATATGGAGATCTAAGGGTTGGCTGGCTGGCTGGCTGGCTGGCTGACTGACTGACTGACTGTCTGTCTGTCTGTCTGTCTGTCTGTCTGTCTGTCTGTCTGTCTGTCTGTCTGACTGACTGACTGACTGACTGACTGACTGACTGACTGTCTGTCTGTCTGTCTGACTGACTGACTGACTGACTGACTGACTGTCTGTCTGTCTGTCTGACTGATTGACTGACTGGCTATTTGGCTGCGTGTCACAGAGATCACAGTCAAGAACCCTCCCCACACAATCATTCCAGTTGCTGAATAATACAAAGCAAACAGTGACCTAGTTTTTTTCCACGCAGGGAACAAGTGAGAGGGAAAACACGGCATGGAGTCCACTGCAGAACTGGAACGGGGCGAAAGTCACTGAGCATGCACAAAACGCAGCCAGCTGAGAGAGACGAGGTCTATTTCTGGCACGCGAGGGTGCATTCAGAGGAGCAGCATGGGGGCGGGGGTTAGGACTCAGACTGCCTTGTTTTCAGGGCACCGGGCAGAGTGGAACCTGAGGGATTTTCCTCCCAGAGCAACTGGAGACTCCGGTTCGGAGGGCCTCCGGACCCCGGTCCGCGACTTCTTGCCACCTGTAATGTGATTAAACACGCAGGCACAAGAATACTGCAGCGAACCCCTATCCTGGAGGCCTCACTGCACAAGGAATGCACTTCACAGAGAAGGGGCCTCACACATGTGTCACACCATCAATCTACACTACCAGCAATGTACACTTTCTACACTGTACAGCCTACTTCTCCTCCTACATTCTTGCTATACACCCCCCCCACCCCATCTTGTTTTCATTGATCTTCTTGGTCTCATTTTGAGGGGCCAGACCTGCTTTCTGCCACTTGTTGCTAGGATGGCCTTCACGCCACGCATGTAGATACACACAGTATGTGATTTGTGACCACTTAAGACCTATAAGTACTTCAGTACAACAAATAGTGAAAGCGCGCCGTGTAGCCTACATGCATCCCCTGCACAAGAAATGCATCAATTTAGACCCCGGCAACTACCCTATTTCTATTCTTATAGCTCCATTTCGAAAGTGATGGAAAATTTGTCTATGAACAGGTTGAAAGGTATCTTAAAATTATAATGTATGAATTCCAATCTGGCTTCAGAACATCCCACTCCACTGACACATGCCTACACACTCTATTTGGAGCAACCACATCAAACACGATGCTGGCAAATTCTGCGGCATGATCAAGCTGGACCTCCTAAAGGCTACCTGAGGTGAACAGAACTGAACTAGAAAAAGTGCCCTTCTGGGCACAGGTCTCCACCAGGATAGGAATGTAGGACATTGCAGCTTGCCTTCATCTGGTGGTTGGATAAAAGGCCAACAAAAGTAAATTAGAGGTAAAAACACTTTTCGGCCAGTTATAGCGCCACCTTGAGGTTGAGTTGAAATTGTTCATGTGGCATTTCTTCCTCGGCCTAGTGGGAATGTGCGTGCACAATTTCACGGAAATCACGCGATGTGTTCATGATTTGCAGCATTTTGTTTGAAACTGAGCACTCCTGTGAACTTTGGAAGCCAATCTTAACCAATCAGGATGGAGTCTGAGAAATCTGAAAGACCCGTTTCGTTGAATGGCTCTAGAGAGACTAGCTGTGTACCAATTTGCGCGATGTTTGGACAAAATCTGTAGGTGTACTGTGCAAAAACTTGTTTTGCACAAAGCGGCCTCCTGGTGGCGCTATAACAGGCCGTTGTGGAAATTTTGGGGCAGAGGTTCATCGTTGGCATCCAGGGAGTGTGTGTGCAAAATGTGGCATCGACCGGGTTGTTTTGCACAAAGCGGCCTCCTGGTGGCGCTATAACAGGCCGTTCTGGAAAGTTTGGGGCAGAGGTCCATCGTTGGCATCCAGGGAGTGTGTGTGCAAAATTTGGCATCGACCGGGTTAACGGTGGCCGAGATTAGCTGCTCACGGACACACGGACGGACACACACACACACACACGGACGGACGGACGGAGTGCAAAACATACTCTCCCCCCATGCCTTCGGCCTGGTGGAGACAACAATGAGCTGTGGCGAGTTAATTGTGGTGTGACTGGTGTCCCACAATACAAGGAAGCACTAGGGCATTTACTGTTCCTAATAATATGTAAACGACATGACATCAGCTTGTGTGACTGCAACTTGTTCCTGTTCGTGGAACTGCTGGTCTCAGACAGGAACAAACTGCAGGTTGAAAAGGCCCTCAGCTTTGAACTCAGTAGAATCTATACCTGGAACAAACTGCAGGTTGAAAAGGCCCTCAGCTCTGAACTCAGTAGAATCTATACCTGGAACAAACTGCAGGTTGAAAAGGTCCTCAGCTCTGAACTCAGTAGAATCTATACCTGGAACAAACTGCAGGTTGAAAAGGCCCTCAGCTCTGAACTCAGTAGAATATATACCTGGAACAAACTGCAGGTTGAAAAGGCCCTCAGCTCTGAACTCAGTAGAATCTATACCTGGCTTGCTGATAACAAAGTATCATACTGAATCCATTCTCTTTGGAGAATGGCCTTGCTGAGTAATCTGAGCAATGCCGACGGCTCCATTCTGGAGGGAAATCTTTCCAGTGATAAAATAGCCACCAATATAATCAAAAAAGTCAACCAAAGGAACCGGGTTCGAATCCAGGGCAGAAGCGAAAATTGTGCACCTTTAAGTAGGCCTAAGGGCCGATTCATACTCCTATTTTAGAGCTGAATAAAAGTCGGTTCGGCGCTGTAGAGCCTACAATGTGATGTCATTTGAGGTTCGGGGGGGTGAGTATCGTCCTAAAGTCGGCTCTTGGGTGTTACTGAAAGATTCTGACGAGCCGAAATCATTTCGGCACTACAGCGCCGAAACAGCGGTAAAATAGGAGTATGAATCGGCCCTTAGTCTGACCAGAAGCAGGGATAAAACATGGAAATGACCAGGGCCAGAGAAGCCTGTGAAGAGGTGACAGTGACAAGTGTTGATTTAGTTTTTCACTGACAAAAAACTACATAAAAACTAAGCTACGATGACTAAAACTATGAATAAGCCTATAGACAATTCTGTGAAAAAGAAAAAAACTAAAGAAAAAAACAATAACAAACATGTCAGGGAGGGACTAGTGGAGAAGGGATCCAGACAAGTCATTTTATGCGTGGTGTGTGCAGGTGTCACTCTCCAAAAATAGACGGTAATATACAAATATATACACATACTGTGGCTGTGTGTGGCATTTAAGTTATGTCAGCCCATAGATGTCTATCTCGGAGGATTCACTGCTGTGACAAACGTCTCGTTTAGTTTCCTAGGGAACTGAGCGGAGACATTCTGTGATGGAGCTGTAGAGGAACGACAGCCACACTAACCAATTAACCCATACCATTCGGAAAAGCTTCTGTCATTTTAACCACTTTTAACCATCTTTTTTTACACACCAATATAATGTTCATAATGTTCTTATTTTCATCATGTTGCAATTGTGTTTCACAGTGTATGCCTTAAAATTGGAAAATCGTCTTACATTCTTGAAAGCAAGCGAAGACATGACCTACACATCAAAAAGTTTTAAACCTAATGCTATCATTTCATTTCATCAGTTTGCGGGGTGCACAGCTACTATACGTCATGTAGACACATCATCAATATGATTGGTTGGAAGTTGGAACCCAGGCGGTGATAGACAGACGGTCCCATCCAATCACCTGCTAAGTAACTTGAAAAAAGGGACGGGCTTCTTCAGCGATTGGGCTACAGAGATCCCAGATATAAAGTACATAGGTGAAACAAATGTACATCTGGCGGAGTCAGGTTATATCATTGATGCACTGGTTGTATTCTCCGCCCAATATGTAGAGATGTAGACAAAAGCTTAATGACCCCATGCAGGCTCTCTCTGGAGGAGGCTGTACAGTTGTGCTCAACCAGCAGTGGGTCTCTGTGTCAAACACACTGATGTTGTTGTTGTAGTAGTCCTCGTCCTGCCGTAGATAGATTCCCTTCAGCATCAGCACCATAGCCGATTGGCTGAAAGATACCCTCCAGCATCAGCTTCACAGCCAATTGGCTAATAGAATCCCTCCAGAATCAGCACCACAGCCGATTGGTCGATGAAATCCCCTCAAGGGACCAAAGAAGATTTGTGCTAGGGGTCCCCTGGCCCAAAACATTTTGAGGGTCCTTGGCCAAAAAAAAAAGAAAAGTTTGTGAACCACTGATTTTAGAAGACATTTGATTTGTAGAATCGGCTTTAGCAGGTCTTACTGAGTTAATAACACCCGTCATGTCGGGTTGGCTGTAAGGTCTATCGAAGCTCACATGCATGCAGGGCGTATAGGGAATGTGTGTGGACAGCCAGGGCAAGCTGTGTGTGGAGAGGTTGGTGTGTGTGATTATCTGGGGGCCGGAGATGATCAACACAGAGGCAGGGGTCATGCAAGCCACTCACTGCCCACCCACGTAGCCTGCTGTCATTCAGCCACTCACCACTCACCTCCCACCTCTCTCTCTCTCGCTCTCTCTCTCTGTAGATTCTCAGCGATGAATGCTACTATTAAATCAGTTGTGCTCAAAGGTTTTTGTGTCAAGGATCCCCCAAACGGTGAATTTTGAAAAGTGAGCAAGAAACAAAGGATCTTGGAAGTAAAACAGACTAAACTAGAAAAAGTGCCCTTCCGGGCACAGGTCTCCACCAGGTTATCCACAGATCCGTGCAGTTAGAGGTAAAAACACTTTTCGGCCAGTTATAGCGCCACCTTGAGGCTGAGTTGAAATTGTTCATGTGGCATTTTGTCCTCGGCCTAGTGGGAATGTGGGTGCACAATTTCACGGAAATCACGCGATGTGTTCATGATTTGCAGCATTTTGTTTGAAACTGAGCACTCCTGTGAACTTTGGAAGCCAATCTTAACCAATCAGGATGGAGTCTGATAAATCTGAAAGACCCGTTTCGTTGAATGGCTCTAGAGAGACTGTGTACCAATTTGCGTGATGTTTGGACAAAATCTGTAGGTGTACTGTGCAAAAACTTGTTTTGCACAAAGCGGCCTCCTGGTGGCGCTATAACAGGCCGTTCTGGAAAGTTTGGGGCAGAGGTTCATGGTTGGCATCCAGGGAGTGTGTGTGCAAAATATGGCATCGACCGGGTTAGCGGTGGCCGAGATTAGCTGTTCACGGACACACGGACGGACGGACACGCGGACGGACGGAGTGCAAAACATACTCTCCCCACATGCCTTCGGCCTGGTGGAGACAACAAAAGTACAGCAGCTGAGCAGCCTACAACATAAAGGGTCAGACTGATAATAAAAATAATTATTCCAACAGAGGTGTTGTTGATGGTGATGATCTTGGCTTTTCTTGACGCCTCCTCAGCCTTGGTTGTTTCATCCATCATATTCACATTTTGCACCTTAAAAAACAGCAAAAAACTAAACAAAAGATTAAAGAACATTTCATCACATAATGTATCAACATAAATTAAAACGGGTACAATTAAGATTGCCCAAAGTTGATATGTACAACCTAGGAAAACAACAGAGCTGTACTGGAGTAAAGTCTGTAAGGTGTTCCAAGTGTGCGGGGCACAGCATTTGAAAGCAGATTTTCCAAACTCAGTGATGGCATCTAAAGCATCAAATAGTCCTGAGTGTATGATAAGAAATAGTTTTCCATTTTAAAAGATAATTTAAATAGGGTGGACTCCCAATTACAGCTTTAAGAACCAAGGGATTGTCAACCAACCTTATTGTACAATATGCAGTGATGGGTGTCGCCTGTTATAAATCTGAGGGCAGAATGATAAACTGAGTTTGGAATTTGAATACTGACACCTAACCACCACACACACGGTTATCACTGGTCTATCTATACACAGCATCACCACCCTGTACTGGTTGCTATGGAAACCACCTACACAGCGAGCAGCAGCGGAGTGTTGTATTCATTATGTTAACCTGTCCGTCTCTCTCTCTCTGTCTGTCCCCTTTCCTCACCTCTCATCGTTCTGTCCTCTTTCCTTCTGTCCTTCTCTGTCCCGTACAAATTTATGTTCCATCGCAGACCGAAAAATCTACGATCTGAGCTCGTAGATAGGCTACTTTTGGTCTGTCTGTCTGTCTCTCTCTCTCTCTCAAAGCAGGGGTTGGCAGCCTATTTGACATGAAGTGCCATGTATATATTTTCTTTCAACTCAGGATGCAATGAGCATAAACATGTGAGGGGAGTGGGGACTACATTTAACTTTGGAAAGAAAATCAATTAAATTGTGGAGTATAGTAACCTTTGAAGATGTAATTGGCCCACATGATGACCTTCTTACTACTGTCATAAAACGTAAACTGAGGTGGTACGGACACATCACCAGATCCTCAGGCCTTGCAAAGACCATCCTGCAAGGCACCGTACGAGGTGGCAGGAGAAGAGGGAGACAAAAGAAAAGATGGGAAGATAACATCGGAGAATTAACACTTGAAACTCAGCGAGGCAATGAGAGCTGCCGAGGACAGAGAGGGATGGAGAGAGCTGGTCAACAGATCGTCTGTGGTGCCCCAACGACCCTCCGGGGTTACGGGATAGGTGAGGTGAGGAGAAGATGTAGTGGATTAGTATAATATTATAATATATATAATATTGTTGCTGCACTATTTAAGAGGCAGGGAATGTGTTTCAGAGTGTGGAACACTGCTAGTGTGTCTGAACAGGTCTAGGGTGTGGGGTCATTTTAAGGTATAGGCTACTCAGGCGTATATTTAAAGACAGGCTGGGAGAACACAAAACTGCTATTCGCACAAACAATCCCAACTATCCGATGGCTGTCCATTATCATGAAAAAGGGCACGGGAGCACCTCCTCTCTGAAAGCTACAGCAATCGAAGCTATCCAAAGCGACATCAGAGGTGGTGATAGACTCAACAAACTTCTCCAAGGAGAAACTTTTTGGATAGTAACTCAGTGATATTGTCCTATGCAGGAGGGGGTTCTGGGGACTGATATTGTCCTATGCAGGAGGGGGTTCTGGGGACTGGGATTGTCCTATGCTGCAGGAGGGGGTTCTGGGGACTGGTATTGTCCTATGCAGGAGGGGGTTCTGGGGACTGGTATTGTCCTATGCAGGAGGGGGTTCTGGGGACTGGGATTGTCCTATGCAGGAGGGGGTTCTGGGGACTGGGATTGTCCTATGCAGGAGGGGGTTCTGGGGACTGGTATTGTCCTATGCAGGAGGGGGTTCTGGGGACTGGTATTGTCCTATGAAGGAGGGGGTTCTGGGGACTGGTATTGTCCTATGCAGGAGGGGGTTCTGGGGACTGGTATTGTCCTATGCAGGAGGGGGTTCTGGGGACTGGGATTGTCCTATGCAGGAGGGGGTTCTGGGGACTGGGATTGTCCTATGCAGGAGGGGGTTCTGGGGACTGGTATTGTCCTATGCAGGAGGGGGTTCTGGGGACTGGTATTGTCCTATGCAGGAGGGGGTTCTGGGGACTGGTATTGTCCTATGCAGGAGGGGGTTCTGGGGACTGGTATTGTCCTATGCAGGAGGGGGCCGGGATTTTACATTACATTTTTCATGTAAGCCTATGATTTATTTTTCTTTATTCTTAAAAATAAATAAAAATGGGGGTCCGTGTTGTATTTGGGGGTCCTTGGAATGAAAATGTTTGAGAACCACTGGCATAGAAACATTTCCCTGATCTGAAAAGTGGAGGTTGAAGCCATCAGGAACTCTTTATCTGTTCCTTCACAACAGCACCAAAAACAGTCCTACACTGCCCCCCTGTGGAGAAGTCTTGACATTTCTGACATCAATAGGATTTCAAATGTACACAAAGCAAACAACACCCTAACATAATCATACTAGGCAGTGGGCACCCTGATAAGCTTTGACTCTATCCACACAATTTGCCATTTCCATTGTTTATTTGGATCCCCATTAGCTACCATCTTAGTAGCAGAGCTCTTCCTGGGGTCCACATTGAAAATGATCATTGTACGTCATATCTACCCGGTGCAATTTGCCTAAAAAGCAAACGTAATGCATATTTTTATTATTCAAAATGTTCCAAATGTTTAATGCCAAAAAAACAATTAAAAAGTTGATCAATTATTTGTGTGGCAATTGTTTTGTTTTGTAAATTAGCACCCTGCTTGATCATACTAGTGTCATACGAAAGCATCAAAAGTAGTAGATCTGCAAGCTTGAAACTTGCTGTGAGTAGACGCATTTCGAGCTTGTAGATCTGCTACTTTTGAATTTGAATCCTGAAAAAGTAGCAGTTTTGGACATACAAGGTTTACTTTCCACCCGACATAAACGGTATCAGGGTTAACGCACAAACTCAGGGGGTTGCTATGCTGTTGTAGAACCAGACCACAACTCGGCCAAAACAAAACTGAATGCTACAGGCTAATACGTTTTAAATTAATTTATTAAAAAAACGGGGGGAAAAAAACAAAGGGATAAAAAAACGGGAGAAAAACAAATAATTTCTCCACCGAACATACATCAATCATATTTTCTTTTCTATTCATTTTGGGACGTGTACAATAAAAAAAAATAAACAAAGACGTGTGTCAGGTTGCCAGAACAGAGTCAAATAATTAAGCAAAAAGTGTCTGTCAACGCCACAAATTCAACACAGCCAAGGTGAACGAGGGAAATAAGGTTGTCTGGAAGTAGGAAGAACCACAAAGAAAATAGAGGCTAAAAAATAAAACACAAACATTTAATCAAGTGCAGGTCTGTTTTTTGTCATTTCTTTTAATGTAAAGCATGTCTTTTTTTTCTTTTCTTTTTTCTTTTCTTTTCCTCTGTTCAGTTTACAGTTATCGACTGGGGTTAGGGATTCTCTTGTCTTGATACATGCAAGGTCAAAGGAGACATCTGAAACTACACATGGAGAGATTCATAGGTTTATAGCATATCGGTTATCTGTGCAAGTATTAAAATATGTAGGTATAACTAAGCAATTTCATATATGGATGTGACAGAACATGGGTTCGACAAGGAGGGGAAAACAGTCCATTCACAGAGTTCCGTTAAGAAACTGAACTTGGGTTTCACCGAACGGCAAGGAAGTCCACGTTTTACGAAAAGAAAAAACTAAAGCAAAAGGGTGAGAATTCTAAACTTTGCTCGGGTCATTTTTTGAAATGTCGCCGACCTCATCGTTGGTCTTTTATGCTCCCTTTTATAATTAAATTATTATTTGTCCTATATAAGTGAAATTACATCCAAAAAAGAAAGAAAAGAAAAAGAAAACTAAACTCCAATGCTCCACGTTTCATCATGAACAACAATGTGCTGCATTTCTACATACAGCTGCGATAAAAGGAAGGTCAGTATTTATGTAAAAAGGCTTAGCTGCCGAAAAAGGTTCAGGAATATTGTCTCTGAAGTGACCCCCTCCCCACCCCACCGGACTCTTCCTCAACCGTGTTGTGTTTTGACCACTTAAGCCATAAAACATATTAAAATAATAATAATAAAAATAAAAATTAATGGTTAAAATAAAAATTAATTAAAAATTAATTGCGTTTGGAAAAAAAAATCAAACACAGCTGATCTACAAGCTTGTAGACCTGCTACTTTTGAATCATTTCTAAAATGTTTTGGAAAAAACAAAGATATTATAATCGAACATACATCCCGAAACAGGGAGGCTAGGGTTAAAGTGGTTAATTTGTCTTATCTTGTCTTATCAAGCCAATGCTCTTCCCAGAGCCCAGTCTGCACTGAGGTATTAAGAGACAGAAGAGGTGTGGCCTCCGGCCAGGACTTGACACGCCCACACCAAACCCAAACGGAACGGACCCGGAACCAACTGGAACGGACCCGGAACTGCACCTTCAGATCCACATCTTTAAGGTTCAAAGGCCAAAGCTCTTTTGAAGCCCGGTTTATATTTCAGCACAGGACAGTGTCGCACAGACGAACGTAGGCCCTATATACTGTCGGGGCAAAAACCTCTTATCACAATGTTCTAACTTTTTGTGGGTATTTTGTGTCATAAATTAACACCGTACTTGATCATACTATAGCATCACACAAAAAGCATCAAAAGTAGCAGATCTGCAAGCTCGAAACGTGGGGCGAAGCGACACCTTCTAGATCTTGTAGCTTGTAGATCTGCTACTTCTGAATTTTGAATCCTGAAAAGGGACAGTTTGAGTTTTTGGACATATGAGGTTTCTGCCCAACAGAGACGATATACAGGTATATTGGCTAAGTCCGCCGCTCAAAACCGCTGTACGACGGCACATAAATCGAACATAAGGTTTCATTGTTGTTAAGGCTTCCTGTGGTCTTGTTTCCTTATTCTCATTGGCAGAAATGTCGTCCATTGGTCCTCAAGTCCTTATTTTCATTGGCTTAATGTCTCACGGGGCATGGTAGAAGAGGAGGGGGTCCATCGGGGGCGCACACCTTTTTCTTTCTTTCATTCTTTATTTTTTATTATTATTCACAAGTTTATTCCTTTTGTCTGATTTTTGTCCCCCCCTTCATTGTCCAATCACAGTCTGCTTCCTTTTTTTTCCTGGTCTCTGAAAGGGGCTGTCTGATTTGTTTAGATAGTCTTTCTGTATTTATTTTTTACTGTTTGTCCCGTTTCCACTCTGGAACACATGACCACGAACTGAAGGAAACAATACGAACAGTTCCTCTCCGTTTGGCACCTTGGGAGTCAAACACGGTAGGAGGAGGAGAAGTAAAATAATAATAATACAAGAAAAACATTTAAACTAGTGGTTGTCAAACTAGGGACGGGTCACCAGAGGTCCTTGGGGGGTTGATAGTTAGGAACCAAAATGGGACCCTTACAGGTGTTTCAACTCAGAAAGTGTACAAACGGGTCCATGGCATAATGAATACCAAACCGGGGGTCCTCGGAATTAAAAACTATATGGAAGGAGAGAGAGAAAACTAAAAACAAAGAGAGATTTTGAGTCCTAGCTTGTTTTATCCATTTCCAACTCTGAAATGGTGCAAAATGTAACCACATTGGTTACATTTGTACCATTTCAGAGATAACTTAATAGTAATGAAATAACGGTGTTCTATAACACTCGTTATTACATTAGTATGATTTAGGATGAGAGAGAGAGAGAGAGAGAGGTGTGTGTGGTTGGGAAGCTACTAGTTGAGGTGGTGGTCTCCCTGGTTGGTAGCTGCCGACGAGTCTGAGGGGTCTGCTGCTGCCGCTGTGGCCCCGGAGGCTTCCCCCTCCTCCTCCACCTTGATGCGCTTGGCGTCGGGGCCCTGCTGGTCCCCGTTCTGACGCTTGGTGGGGAGGGAGGCTGACGCAGAGGCGTGGGCCGCCAACAGGTGGAGGGGGCTCGCCACGGCAGTGGTGGCTACGTAGGACACACACACACACACACACACACACACACACACAGAGAGAGAGATAGAGAGAGAGATAGGGGATGTGGGGGTTATTGTCACGTTAGGGCTGTTATTGTAGTGCACAGCATGTGCCACCAGAGGGCAGTGTGAGCTGAGTAAGATGGATACTGAAAGACTGAAAGTCAGCAAGAGATAAAATTATTATTCTGCCACTGGAATATTTTGAGTTTCACATGGCAATGGGACATGCTGTGCGCTTGCAGATTAGCTATTTATAAACCATAATTATTATTATTTTTATAGATTTTGCAAATCGATTCATAATCGTCCATGTCCGCATTGCGATCTATGAATCGATTTCATTTTCCACCCCTAATGTTAAATACTTTAGCTGGGGACGCACTTTGAGAACCAGTGCTTTTAGGTCAGTGGTGCGCACACTTTTCAGGTTGAGACCCAAAAGAGAAATTAGACGCTTGCCCAAACTAGTGAAAATAACAGATCTACAAGCACTCAACGCAGCACGAAGCTACGCATTGTGAGCTTGTAGATTGTTTGGGAAGCAGTGCTTTTAGTCCAGTTCTCACCTGAAGTGGCCTGTCCCTGGTGGTGGATGGCAGTGGTGAGGCAGTGGGTGCCGTTCTGTGTGATCATGGCCTTGATGGGCAGCTGGTGCTGGCCCAGCGGAGGGGGAGGGGCCTGTTGATGCTGCTGCACGATGGTGAAGGTCTGCAGGCCCGTGGTGGCCGACTGGCTGCTCTGAATGACCCGGCTGTTCAGAGAGGCGTGGTGGTGGCTGATGATGGTGGTCGGAACGGCCTCCACTTTCACTGAGGAGACAGAACAACCGTTTTTAATTGGATTAGTTTTTACGCCCAGGACAGGCTTCAGACGCGCCTCCTCAGGAGACTTTGCTCAGATCTGAACCCATTTGATTTGGCGTGATATTAGGAACCCGTTGCGACCGCATGCTCTTGCTGACGTCGACGCCAGGCAGGGTTCGAACCCACACCCTTCCGCATGAAAGGCATTATCCACTAACCACTACACTAGAGCGGCCCGACCGTTTTAATTATTTCAAAAACTATATATATTTTTAAAACATTCCCAAATAAGACTTTCATGAATTAAAAACAAAACTCAGTTTTATTTTTTTGTAATTTCATGAAGAAATTAAAAAGATATCTAAGAAAGATTACAAATGTTTAAATTGCCGACCGACAGGTTCAGAACGCAACGTGGCGTGCCTCCTCACCTTTGACGTCGCCGTGCTCTCCGTTTTCCTGCGGCTCTGTCTTGGGGACGATGGTGGCCTGCTGGGCGGCGGCGGCGGAGCCCGCCGGGATCTGCTGGAGTACGTGGATGGCCTGCATGGCGGCCGGCTGGTTGCTGCTGGTGGTCACCGGAGAGGCCATGGCGTACGTCAGCGGTTTCATGCTCTGAGGTAGCTGGCGCTGCACCGCTATGAGGACCGGCTGGTTGCTGATGGCTGAGCCTGGGGCACAAGACCACACCGCGGATTAAAGCTCAAATGTTTAGAGAAGTGGTTCCAAAACCTTTTCATGTCAAGGACCCCCAAATTGACACCCATCATCCCGTGGACCCCCATTTGTAGAGATATGCAAGGGACCCCCACCGCTCTAGCAGTGACTCTCAGCCCGTTTAATTTCAAGGACCCCCCAGTTTGACCTGCATTAGGCTACGGACCCCCATTTGATGGAAACAATTATGATTGTCATTCATTCTTACCTGGCGTGTTCTGTGCAAAACGTGCCTCCTGGATGACAGCTAGCTTGGGCTGCAGTGTGGCCACGGAGGGTGGAGGGGGTACGGCCGTGGCCGGGGAGGTGTCCAGCTCCAAGGGGACAGGAGAGCCCTCTCGGGACAGGCTGTCGGGGGTCTGGACTCCACTGGAGTGGGCAGACAGGACCCCGGCGTGATTGGGAGAGACCGGGGCGCTCCTAATGGGGGTCACACACACATACCACTTAATGTTAAAAACAAAATGCTCAGTATCCTAAAACAGTGGGTCTCAAAGTGGGGTCTGGGGGTACCAGGGGGTCTGACCGTTATCTAGTGGTGGCTTAGGGCAGCGCAGAGCGCCACACAACTCAATGACCGAGGCTCCACCAATTAACGGGTGCCGCAAATGTCATTTAATTCACCCAAAACATACTTTTTGTAAGCGAGGATCAACAGACCGCTACCGGAGTGTTATGAGTTCAAACAGGAGACAGTTGATCACATTTCTATATTTCTGCTTCACTTTCATTTTTAATGGGTTGGCTCTTAAAAATAAACGAAACCCTTTGCTGCTCTGAACCCTGATAAAGCTGATGAGCTGAAAAGAGACTTATAGGAAACCACAAGGCAGTGTAAAAAAACACATTACCCGAAAGACTGATGACTGTTCAACGTTACTTGAACGCTGTTGACCTTGCAGGTTTACTGATTGAAGCACTGGAATGCCAGTCAGTGATGTGCATCAGAAGAAGTGTAGCTTAAGTATATCTAACAACAGAAGTGCTTTTAAAAAGTCTACCATTGTAAAAAACATGTGCTACAGGGCTTAAAGTTCTCAGTTTTTGTTTTTATACGCCCCCCAAAGTTTTATAGAAAAGGCTAATAGACAAGAGTTAAGCTGGTGGGCGTCCAACCTGGAGGAGAGGGGTCCATGGGGGGTCCTGAAGCAGGGGACGCCCCGGGGCCTTCGTTTCCTGAAGGCCTGCTCGATGAGCTTGCTCTCCGAGGAGGGGTCTATCCTCCAGAAGGAGCCTTTGCCAGGCTCCTCCTGCGACCGGGCCACTTTGATGAAGTAGCGGTTCAGCGACAGGTTGTGGCGGATCGAGTTCTGTCAACACAGAGGAGGGAAAGGAAGCCTTTTAGATCAGCTTCAGAGAAACAAAAAATAATCCATGAATTCAAGGCTTCATGGGGTGTGAAATCGCTAGAAAATAAGTCATTTTGGGGGAGAACTGCTGCTTCAAGGGCAGTACACAAGCACTAACTACCATTGTCTTTGTAATAGTGGTGTTGTGTGGACTGTCCCATCGACATTTTAAAACTTAAAAAAAGTTCGGAAGGTTAAGTGGATCCATTCACAAAATGTCAGATCTGCTTAACATGACGCACTACGGGTGTTGGAACATGTCACAGCTGGTATTCGGAACTTGAAAATAACAAGTTTGCGTACCTCAGTGAGCAGGCCGCTCATGGGGCTTCTAGGGAAAGTGCTCTCCCAGCTATGTCAACTATGCATTGAGGTTTCAGCGGTACGGTATTTCGACAGTGTTTGTGTGTGGGTGTGTGCCTAAGTTTCCTGTGTAACGGTGTCATGTCATCTGTTGCAGGTCTGCACTGACATAATGTCATTAAAAGTGGTGCAGCGGTTCCTGTGTTAAGTGGTCAGATAAGTGGTCCGTGTGCATTTTCAGAGCATCACTAAATTAGTGTATACTTTAAGTTCCTATTATATGTTTTGATTGATTGATTGTTTGATTGCTGTTTAAGCACGGAGGTACAGTAAAACATTTAGGCTAAAGGGATAACACTAAAAAGTACTCTGATTTGTTTCCATTGTGGTCTCGTGTATTAAATTAATCAACAGGGTATAGAATATTAACACATGAATACATAACAAAATAGCTATATATTTACAGAGAAAAATAAAAAAGGCAAAAATGGCATCAGTGTATGACCCCTCCCGATGAAAACGTATTTTCAAGGTTTTAAAGAAAGAATACCATTACCATTCTAGACATTATTTTCATCCATCATAAAAAACGGGATATTATATTAAATTATTAAAATCGTAGTGTTTTCTTTTCCCAATTATTCGGGGGCCCACTTGCAATGTCCTCATGGCACCCCTGTTGGCCCCCACCAACAGGTCGGGAATCATTGAAGTGGTCACACCGAGGCCAGAAGAACTCACCTGCCAGCCCTAGTCTGCAGTCCTGTAGTAGGAGACCAGAAGAACTCACCTGCCAGCCCTAGTCTGTGGTCCTGAAGTAGGAGACCAGAAGAACTCACCTGCCAGCCCTTGTCTGTGGTCCTGAAGTAGGAGACCAGAAGAACTCACCTGCCAGCCCTAGTCTGCAGTCCTGTAGTAGGAGGCCAGAAGAACTCACCTGCCAGCCCTAGTCTGCAGTCCTGTAGTAGGAGACCAGAAGAACTCACCTGCCAGCCCTTGTCTGTGGTCCTGAAGTAGGAGACCAGAAGAACTCACCTGCCAGCCCTAGTCTGTGGTCCTGAAGTAGGAGACCAGAAGAACTCACCTGCCAGCCCTTGTCTGTGGTCCTGAAGTAGGAGACCAGAAGAACTCACCTGCCAGCCCTTTTCTGTGGTCCTGAAGTAGGAGACCAGAAGAACTCACCTGCCAGCCCTTGTCTGTGGTCCTGTAGTAGGAGGCCAGAAGAACTCACCTGCCAGCCCTTGTCTGCAGTCCTGTAGTAGGAGACCAGAAGAACTCACCTGCCAGCCCTTGTCTGCGGTCCTGTAGTAGGAGACCAGAAGAACTCACCTGCCAGCCCTTGTCTGCAGTCCTGTAGTAGGGGTAGTTCTTCGTGATGTGTGTGTAGATCCCGTTCAGCGTGAGCTGCTTGTCCTGAGCGAGGGTGATGGCTTGGACTATGAGCTGTGCGTAGGAGTACGGAGGCTTGGAGTCGTCCTGCAGCGTGGGAGAGGCAAGGCAGATTGATTTGTATTAGCACCTTTCAACATCGAGACAATTCAAAGGGCTTTACATCAGTGGTTCTCTCAGTGAGCTTGTACAGTAAATCTGCTATTTTTGACCCGCTGCACAGTGAATATAACTTTAAGTTTAAAGGACTGGGGAGCAGTTCTCACTAACGAATGTAAGGTTAATAATCTGCGATTGTGGGGGCAGTCGATGTCCAACAGGAACATTTTATTGCCCAAACTTACAGCAGACCCACATCTGAAAGTAAAATTGACACAGATGCTTTCCCGGTTTTAATGCGTTAATTGGATGAGGCCACACATAATTTTGTTGGATTAGTGCACATTTTGTTGCCAACTTTGTTGCAATAAAACAGAAACAAAATGTTAACTCTTATGCATAGCAATGTTCTAGTGGTTTGCTTGCCTATGAGAACCGATTCATAAGCCAACAAGGTGTCAAATCACAACATGTTAGCTTGTAGATCAGTTATTATTTGGCAAGTCTGGGTCCTCTGGTGGACGACTTTAGATTCACAGTAACAAGATCTCAGAAACTTTATTATGGCCACCTAGATTGGATTAAAGTCTGAATCTAAATTGTCCAGTATTTTAAGATGCAGATTTCCATTTGTGCACGTACTTCAATGAACACAAGCGCGCCGGAATAGGCAGTCCTGAAACATGGAGTTTTAAGTAAAAACTTCTTTCTGAATGTACGCACACCTCAAAATGCATGACTAAATATGAACAGATTAAACAGATTTAAAGGGAGACTTTTTGTACATACATGAAAAACACACAATTGTCCATGAATTCAAGGCACATGAGTAATTGATAGGGGGGAAAGGGCCTTTTGGGGATTAACTATTCCAAGTGGTTAATGCACACTGACTGACGATGCAGTAGATTTTAGCGGTGGTGCTCTGACTGAAAAGTTTGCCTCGACTAATGTGCGATTTGTGAAACATTTAGAAAGAACAATAATAACCAAACATAGTTCATCTAAAAGCTGTCAATGTGTCGCAGGGCGACAGATGTTATGAATCAACACTGTTAAATAGCTGCGACACTTTTCCAATTGTTACCAGGTGTGAAAAGGTGTGAAATGGTGCATTTATATAGCGCCGTTATTCAAATCACTTTACAATGTGCATTACATTCTCATACCGATAGCGGTGGAAACCATGCAAGGCACCAATCTGCTCATGGGGAGCAGAGAGGGATATTTTTTCTCAAATATTTTCTTCTGGGGGGTCCCTATTTTGAGATGGGGGTCAGCAGTCTATATAATTGTGGGGGTCCTTGACATAGAAAGGTGTGAGAACAATTGATAAAGCAACATTAGTTTTCAGAAAACTGCTAGGATTTAGAAGACATTTGTAGAATCAGCCTCAGGTCTTAACGGGTTAATCGAGGGTTTTGAATATATTTTGGGTTAATTGCCCCGGAGCTTGAAGCCTGCCTCACCTTGGGACTGTCGCCCCCGGAGGCATCTTTGTCGTTGTCGGGCTGGGAGTTGTCATTGATGAGCTGCAGCTCGGCAGAGCT
Organism: Protomyctophum parallelum; assembly: GCF_964188405.1. Taxonomy (NCBI): domain Eukaryota; kingdom Metazoa; phylum Chordata; class Actinopteri; order Myctophiformes; family Myctophidae; genus Protomyctophum; species Protomyctophum parallelum. Next base: position 11,002,959 of record NC_139708.1, on the reverse strand, counting down.
CACCATGCGACCGCCCATCCGGAATCCGGACAGGCCGGCGCCTCGTGGACTGGAGGGGCAGGAGTTAGCAGCACTGTGGAGGGAAACATAGAAGTTAGAACTGTCATGCTTTGGGTTTAGCTACCCCTCTGGTGTAAGGGGGAGGGGGGGGAAAGGACGAGGCCTAGTATAGACACCTGGGGGACAGGCCAGAACATGGCAGGCATGACAGGCCTGAGAGTGTCTGTCTGGAATTATAAACCATCTGTCCAGGTTATAAGGTCGAGAGGATCTTCAACAGAAACGCCTCTCTCTCTCTGTCTCAACTCTGTCCTTGGTATACTAAAGGCTAAGCTGTGGGCGTGGCTGATCCCCGACAGGGCAGGCCGTGTCAAGGTCGACGCCTATCTCAAGGTAACCGTTAGCCATCTAGGACATAGCAATCTCCTTTAAATCCTAGCCTTTTTTGTAGAGCCGGTCATTGCCGGACAGAGCTATTGAATATCGGCAAGACAGAAACTTTGTATTATGGTATTTCTTATTTTTTTGCAGTGGTTCCCAAACTTTTTCATGTCAAGGACCCCCAAATTGACACTCATTAGCCCGCGGACCCTCATTTGAAAAGATATGCCAGGGACCCCCATAAGAGAAGATTTTTACGGCTCTAGCAGTGATTCTCAACCCGTTTCATCATCATCACCTTTATTTATACTCGGAAATACAGTTGAGGGCAAGCCCTCATTTTCAATCTAGCCGAGGTTACAATACACAATATACAGTAAAAAAAAACAATACATCAAACATTATAAATCAGGATAAATTTAAAAGGAACTTTATACAGAACAACCATCAGTAAAATAGATTAATTTAATTTAATTTCAAGGACTCCCAGTTTGACATGCATTAGTCTACGGACGCCCATTTAATGGCCTTTCTATCTCTGGGACCCCCAATTTATATTGTAAAATCAATGCTAATTTAACTCTGAGAGCGTACAAATGGAACCAAATGGACCAGTTAGGGTCCATTTGGTTCCATGTGTACACTGTCTGAGTTACACACCCATAAGGGTCCATTTGGTTCCAAATTATCATTTAGCTGGGCCCCCCCTGGAACTCCCTCAAGTACCCCTGGGGGTCCCCGGACCCCACTTTGGGAACCACTGGTCTATGGGATTAATTATGTTTGTTTAGGACACTTTGGGCCCCCTGCAGCCCATTTTAAAACCGGTGGTCAAATTGGACAGTGATTTTAAGTTAACAGATCAATTCTGTTAAATCCAGTATTTATCAGTTAAGGCTTTTAGCGAAAGTCAAGTCTGCTGTAACCCATTATGATTTTGAACGTCTGATACATGCTTTTATCTCAACCCGCCTTGACTACTGTAATGCACTTTATGTTGGCGTTACCCAAGACTGCCTACAGTTAATCCAAAACGCGGCCACTCGCCTCTTAACACAATCAGCTTCTTTCATTTATACGATACATGATCCAAAAAACGTTCATATTTTGAACGAGAGGCGGATGAGGAGCAGAAATGAAGCGCTAGTAGTATATCCATCAGATCAAATCCACGGAGAGCGACCTGGATTAGGAGAGACGAGGCATTCTTTCTGTCGCGCTAACAGGCTAATATGACCGTAGAGCAAAGCGTACGGTGGCCGAGAGTCCGACTGAAAATAATTCCAGAATATTCTCCCCTCGCCTGATATCATTGAGGATGTGTTAGGACGTGTACACACGTCCAATGCATCCGTCGATTGGATTTATGACGTATGGACACGGAAACGGTTAACAGTATGACCACATATGCCCGATTCTTGCCTCCCTACACTGGCTCCCTGTGCGTTACAGGATCCAGTTTAAGATTTTAACTTTTGTTTTCAAGTCTGTAAATGGGTTGGCAACAGTCTACATATCGGAACTTGTAGCTCCCAAAGATTCGACAAGGGCCCTTAGGTCGACTGACCAGTCCTTTCTCAAGATCCCAAAATCAAAGCTGAAATCGCGGGGGGATAGGTCCACCCACGCTGTGGAATGAACTTCCACCTCATGTTAGAGCTTCTCAAACCTTGCCTGTATTTAAATCACGTCTGAAAACTCACTTGTACTCCCTGGCGTTCCAACATACTGATTAAGAGTTTCTGCTCCCACTGCATTATGTCTTTATATTGCCCTGTTTATGTATTGTTGTTTTTTGCCCTAGGTATTTTAGTATTTTGTTTCAACTCTGTTGTGTTAAATGTGCTTTATAAATGAAGTGGAGTGGATCTCGTAACAAATGTTTTATACAAGAAACAAGCCAAGATGGATAAAGGAAAGAAACAGTACAACTTACAAGGAAAAAGCTTCACAAGAGAATTCATAGAAGAAACAAAGGGCTAGATTTGAGAGATGGTGGGGGCATGCCACCCCACACATGACGCTCCGGGTTTGCCTTTGAGTGCACTGCCCTACAAAGGAGTAACTACCGGTATGTTTTTGGACAAACCAACTTATTTGTGTATCCAAAAGGTCAAATTGAAATTTTGTGATTCTGCGGGAAAAACAATAACCTCAAGAACAGAGTAGTGTAATATTATTCATATGCCGATTTCTCATTTGGCTGACCAGTTGAAACACTTTTAAATCCATTATCAGTTTAAAAAAAAATCGTAGTTCTGTAGGGCAGTACAGATTAGGGATACATGCTAGACTTTATAGAGAATGAAAACATCAGCAATCACTATTTTATATACTTTGTCGTACAACGTGTCGCACAAGGAAATTAGCAGATCTGCGGCACAATGTGAGCTTGTGGATCTGCCATTTCTTAAATGTTCTGGCCTGTAATGACTATCACCAAAATAGTGATGCCAGGGTTAAGTGGTTGAAGCTGACCCAAGACAAGAACGGAACGTTTCATAGCAGTCCTCGGTCACATAGTGGTATGTTTTGGCTCCTCAAGCGGCCACTTTGGCAGACTACCAAACCCAATATATCCCAGAGGGAGACATTGGGTCATTTCAAGAGTATATGTTACCACGCAAAAAGGATGATTGTCCATTTTTTCACCTCTAAACTAAAGAAGAAAAACAGAATCCACTTGACCAATGTACTCGTCTGGTGGAAACCGTTCAGGATTCAAATTTAAAAAATGTAAATTGTGCTAATTTACCAAAAAACACAAAAACGTAAAATATGTAGATATGGGGTTTCTTCCCGACAGCAACGGTATGCATTGAAACAGTGAAAGTTACAATCACAAGGCATACCTGTAATGTATGCATAATGTCTTTCCAAAATAGCCTCTATAACACATTGAAGTCCCAAACAGTGCCATTATTATTATAAGTGACTTTGGGCTTGTTTTTCAGTAGAGGTGGGCTTGTAAATATTGGTAGTTGGGCTCGTTTCAGTAATGATTGGTTCTCAATTATTTCAAAGTCAACTATCCCCAAATTAATCCCAAGTATTTTGTGCTAGGGACTTTGTTTTCACATTTTGTTTTTGCGTTGTGAGCTTGTAGATCAGCTATTTTCAAATATCCGATGCATATAGGAATAAATAGCTCATGCGGCCTCCTCTTTTGGGCTCGTCTTCATAGACCTGGTTGTTTTACATTTTCTTTGGCAACTGGCAACACAGGTTGCAGAACAGTGCTGTAGATAGACGAGTACCTGATGGTTCCAGTGGGTGAGGGCAAGGGGCTCATGAGGTGGGCGATGTTGTCTGGAATGTTGATGGTGAGGGGAGAGATGTGGGGCTGGACGTGCTTCAGCGGCGACTCCGGAGCCTCACGCTTCGCCTTCTTGCCGCTGGACAGGGCCGTGAACGAGATCTTGATGTTGGTGCTGGGGAACCTGAAAGTGCATCTGGCACGACAAAAGACAAACGACAAAACAGAAGATCCAAAGTTAAAAGTCGAGCATTTCTTGACTGGAGAGGCTGACCAATGCCCAGAGTACTGTTTGGCTCCGGTGCCGATCCGCAGGTTGGAAAAAAACACCTCCTTTGAACAGCGTCGACCGAAGCGGTTCGGTCTGTGCCCCCTAAAAATATTATGTATTGAATTCCAGTACCGAACCTTACTCTTCCCTATTCTACAACTTTGGCCCAGATCTTGCCTTACAAGGGGTAATGCCTAAACCTTTGTCATTTTTTACTATTTTGAAAAGCAGCATTTTAAAATAGTTCAAATAACCCATCTACAAGCTCACGACGTGCCAATGTAGATGGGCTAGTTGAACTAGGTTCAAATGTTTAGGGATAAGGGGTAAAGGTGGCACTTATAAAATCAAGCTGCAGAATGTGAAAATAGAAACTGACTTAAATTACAATAAAAAAAATATTAAATGATACTCTACCCGTCGGCATGCTAAAGAAAAACCATGCTGAAGGTAAATTCAATACAGGTACAGTTGAAACCTCCACACAATCATTATATTCGCCACTGACTGCAAAAAAGGACTGGGCAATAAGACAAAATGTCACAATATTTGTGACTAAATTCTGCAGCATCGATATTCGATAATGTGACAAATCTGTAAACATTATACTATATGATAATTGTGTGTGATGCTGTAGTTAGTATGATCAAGTAGGGCCTTAATTTACGAGGGGGAAAAAAACAGAAAATAGATATGGGCGAGCCATACTGCAAAATACACATCCCTCACTTGTGTGCACACTAGTGCAGTGTTTCCCATATTTGTTTAGCTCGGGATCCAAAACCAAAAGATACATTTGTAGTCTCCCTGGGACACAACAAACAAAAATACATTTAACTAGAAAAAGTGCCCTTCTGGGCACAGGTCTCCACCAGGATAGGAATGTAGGACATTGCAGCTTGCCTTCATCTGGTGGTTGGATAAAAGGGCAACAAAAGTAAATTATCCACAGATCCGTGCAGTTAGAGGTAAAAACACTTTTCGGCCAGTTATAGCGCCACCTTGAGGCTGAGTTGAAATTGTTCATGTGGCATTTCGTCCTCGGCCTAGTGGGAATGTGCGTGCACAATTTCACAGAAATCACGCGATGTGTTCATGATTTGCAGCATTATGTTTGAAACTGAGCACTCCTGTGAACTTTGGAAGCCAATCTTAACCAATCAGGATGGAGTCTGAGAAATCTGAAAGACCGGTTTTGTTGAATGGCTCTAGAGAGACTGTACCAATTTGCGCGATGTTTGGACAAAATCTGTAGGTGTACTGTGCAAAAACTTGTTTAGCACAAAGCGGCCTCCTGGTGGCGCTATACCAGGCCGTTCTGGAAAGTTTGGGGCAGAGGTTCATCGTTGGCATCCAGGGAGTGTGTGTGCAAAATGTGGCATCGACCGGGTTAACGGTGGCCGAGATTAGCTGCTCACGGACACACACACGGACGGACACACGGACGGACACACGGAGTGCAAAACATACTCTCCCCCCATGCCTTCGGCCTGGTGGAGACAATAATGACAACAATAACCGATATACAAGATTGCAATGCTTTGTGATGGGGCTGAGAAGCACTGCACTGTGCAGCTGCAGCATGCAGTGAGCATGCAGGCAGCAAACCGATATACAAGATTGCAATGCTTTGTGATGGGGCTGAGAAGCACTGCACTGTGCAGCTGCAGCATGCAGTGAGCATGCAGGCAGCAATCAGAGAACCCTCTGTGTGTTTGTCTGTCAGGTCTGGAGCAATAGGTCTGAGGTGATGGCAGAGTGGAGCGCAGCCACCTCTAGGGGCCTAAATTTAGGCTCTGTGGTAAACACAAACACATGCTGTGAGGCGAACAGCGGCTGCATGTAAACACCAGCGTGCCTGCCTGGGGCTAGAGGAGGTGGGAGAGCACTTCTCTCTGCATTGGTTCCAACTAAGAGGAGAGACTTCCATTTTCGTATCATTCAACCTAACATCCCCATTATGGGCATGTCAGTATTATAGCAGTAACATCTTATCTCCATACTTTTCGTTAAAACAAAATAATGCTGTACTTTGTGGCGCTCCGCGCCGGTAACCCCTCTCCTCAGGGACAATGAGGTTTCCACCTAAAAGAGACGATAGGCAGATTTCACCCAAAATAGCAAATAGCCAATCTAGAAGCTCACGATTCAACACATTGTGAGCTTGTAGATCTCTGCTATTCTTTGCTATTCATCCTGCAACGACGTATGGGCTTACGTGATTAAGAAAACAATGTTAACTTAATTATTTACTGAAGAAAAGTACCACTGTATGTCTAAAGGGAAACCAGGACAAGAATGAGGACAGGCAATCTGCATGATTAGCCCGCATGTTTCACAAATACCATTGAATAGATCGAACAATTCTACATGTCTTAAGATCAGGCCGCCTCAAACCCCAGAGACAGAGAAGGCCCAGATTGTTTGCCAATGCCCTGATTTCTCTTTGCTTATAGAGTGCCAGCCTGCCAGGCGAAGCACTTTCATTGCCAAGCCCTAACGGAGTTGGCATGAGCTAAGAGAACTATGTCCCCGATACCTAAGTCTCAAATTAGCTTTGCCACTCAGAGAGAGAGTGGAGAGAGAAAGAATTAGGAGCCAGACTGGTGCAGGAAAACTGAAGAAAGCAGTGTCTATTAGTTGTTGTTCTTAGTTACAATCTGCAGGTGACTGTTAAATAGTATGCATACAAGACACATTTCCAGAACAATCAAAGGAAACCGGGATGCTTTCAAGACAAACACAGATTTAACATTAGCATGGTATTGGCTACAGACACATCAGGAGGAGAGTAGATAACACATGCCAAAGTGTTGAATACATCCGTTACTCATGCCTAGGGATGTGCCGATGAGACATTTTGGCCGATATCAGATATAATTAATTGCCGTTATGGCCGATAACAGATATTACCGATGTCGATATGATCTCATTTTGTATTAAAAAATTATAATAATTTTGTCTATTCTGAAAAATACATAACAGGGTATCTGCACTGCAGGCTTAGGCAAGTCAGATTTACCTTCAATACCATTATGTCATATTGTGAGCTTGTAGATCTGTTCAACCTGTTCACTTTGGGCTTCTTTATCTGTAAAGACAATCTGACCGATTAATTAATCGGTCCGATTGATTAAACGGACCAATGCCAATTAATCAAAAAACAACTAGAATGGGTCGATACTGATGTGTTTGCCGGTTAATCTCCCATCACTATTGATGCTGTTTCGCAGGTTGTGGGCAGTGCCTGGTGTGCATTTCATTTGACTTACATTGCGGCATTCCGCTCATTGAAGGAAAACTACAAACAAAATAACTGCCAAGGGGGTTCAACTAGACTCTTCTTAGCTATTGGTCGACGCCCGGACTAAGTTCACCAATTTGTGAACTAAGTTCACAATTATTTATACACACCACCACACAGTTAATCAACAAGATTTCAAAGTTCTATTATCAGTTCTGTTTTATGATTTCTGCCCCGTTTAAAGTTGCCCGTTTACAATACAAATAAATTCACACAACTTATGGCTCTACCATTAATTTAGTGGCCTGGCACCAACTAGGGCATCGTTGGAAAAATAATGCTATGATTAACCACATGAATCCTAGCTTCCAAATTCTGGGGCAAACATTTGCAGAAAATAGTCAAGCAGCTTTTAGATCAGCAATGAGATTTGATGTAGCGGGAAATACTAGCAGACCAAGTATATAGAGCCCTAGGGTACCTGGTAAGGCTACATGAGCCGACCTGGCCTGTGTGATGTCGTCACACTTTTTTTTAGTTTTTATCCCGTTTTGAGCGTTTACACAGAAACACGTGGTGGCGTGCTGTAAAGGATTTCCAATCTAGGAGGTGGTTTCACTATGTTTTCAACCCCCAAAAACACAGCCGGCAGGCTAAACAGAAGGCACATTTGATGTTTTCTATATGGTTAGTTTCCGTGTAAAGTGGGCCATAGGGTTCAAGTGGTTATAAGCAGTGGAAGTACAGATCATCATTAAGAATTTAAGACGCCTACACTCAGCCCAAAAATAATAATAAATAAAAAGCTTCTTGATTATTCTAAAAAGTAATTGATGGAATAGAATATAGTGTGATTGATGAAGATAATAGACAGCTGCAGCAGCCCTGGTTCAGATTTTGTGTGGGCGCCAACACATGCTTTAAGACTATAGAGGTGTTTGTGTTTCTTGCCTTGGGGGGCCCAGTTATGTCAGACACAAACTAAATGTGTGACAAATTCCTCAGGAGGGAAGACCATCCCCACCCTCGCTGACCACATTAGGTGAAATGTCCACAAGCAAACTGGATCTAAACAAACACAACCTACTAAATAAATAACTAATAAAAGGGTTTTATCATATGAACCAATAAATGTGTTACTATGTAAAACTTCAATTGAATAATTTAATAATATGTTAAAGTTGCACACGGAATGAAAAGCTTGTATAGCATTAGAGTGCTCAGTATGCAGAATGGGTAGATTTCAATACAAAAACGGTTACTGTAGTGTGGACGACACCATGATTATGAGCATTACACTTGTTTGCAAGACAACGCTTGCTAAATCAAAATGCACACTTGCATAACACTGCATGCAAACTTTATATTTCTATTTTATATTGTGGACTTTATTAACCACAATCATCCTTATTTTGGGGGGAAATTATCAGCACTTTTTAAATAGAGCCAATTAAGCTCACAATGTGCTGTTGTAGATCGGCTATTTTCGCAATTTGTCAAAATGACAATGTATATTAGGTGGTTAAGCAGCATCTTTCTTTTTTTCTTGCAGAATGTAAATAAACAAAGGAGTCACACAGCCATCATAACAACTTGAAGAACTCCTGTGGGGGGGGCCTCTGGGAAAACACAGTGGGGGAGGGGCAGGGAGACACGGGGGTTGGGTGGCCGTTTCAATGTGTGTTTACATCACCATAGTGGAATCCCTGGAACACAACCAACCAGTCCCCTGGGCCAGGGCTCAATGTTGCCATGTCGGCTCATTGTTAGCCACTTTGGCCTTGTTTTTCTGTAAAGTCACTTGAAAATATTGGTTGTTCAGGGTCTTTTGGGCTTGTTTCTTATCTTTTTGTGTGCCAAAGACAAGATTTTGTCTTTTTTTGCCATGGTTCTGGTTGCCAAAGCCGAGAGATTTTGTGTTTTCTTTGTTGAACAGGCACTTGCTTGTGTCATCTGATCTCAGATTAATTTTCCCCAGGCTGTGTTTTTAGTCAAAACAAGCTTTTTTCCACAGCCCCTAACTCATGAACCAATGGACAAGGACACGTGCCTCTGACTCCCACATGTAGCTTTGTTTACATCCTGGACACATTGCGTCTGCAGTGGCTCTTATTAAAACACTGGTGATTTAATTAAATCATTAATACCTGACACACAAAGAGGATGGATGGATGATTTTATAGACTTGGTTGCTTGTTTCTCTCGCAAAAGCTGGCAACACTGCCAGAGCTCAGCCAACACCCCCATGCTGTCAGAACGCTTCCTGGTATCCTTCTTCTTTGCTTACAGTATTATGACTGCACCAGCTAGTCACAATAGATTCCTGTAAAGTAGCATGACTGTGAACTGCCTTTTAGGAGCATGGCAAAGACATTAAGGGGCTGCTGTAAGTGATATTTTTTAGAGGGTTCACAACCTTGTGTTAAATAGATCTTTATTCCAATAATCATTGCTGTCTCCCCGTCTCTTTAATAAAAATGATATATTCAGGTCGGCATGCCAATTTCATTGAATCAGGAGACACCATACACTCATGGATTGAAAAATGGAAGTGGAACACTATCAAATTGTAGCCAATAAATGACACCCTGAGCGGCAAGTACGGCGTTCTCCGCCCTATCAATTAGTAACGCCGAGCACTCAGGACGGAGAGTGATCAAAAGGACGGAGATTATTGCGATTAATCCGTTGCGCAACATTCCGTTGCGCACCCATTTTCCGGTGGGACGTCATCGAAAATGTTCCCCCCCCATTATTAACTCTTGATCTAAATCACTCCGTCCAATTCTAAGAAAAGATTATGTGTTAGACGGCCCATCGCGGTCCCGTCGCTAATCGCGTTAGAATTAATCATACATCCCGTTGTTGTCGATCGTATTGAGAGTGTTTTGGCTACATCAAATCAAGCTACTTCTGCCACATCCGAGATAGCATCCGGTCCGTCGCTAAATGTGCTCCGCTGCTATAAATTGCTGGGCGCTATGATTTAATGGGTGTTAACCAACCACCTGAACATTTTCTGTTTACTAAAGAGCTGGAGAGATGAGGGATACCGTAGCCCTCTTACTGAACAAACAATCTAGCAATGAATCAGAATATAGAGCTTTACATCTTTAACAAAACAAAACAGTTTTGTTGGCGGCTGGCTGTGGACACCATGATGATGGTCTGACTCTGCAGTATGTTCCTAGTGGGAGTGAATGTAAGTACATTAGGAGTCCCGTTGATTAAAAGCTCTTTAGTGGCAGACGGCCTGATCAATAGTGTAAACCTGAAACCACTTGGTGATCCTTTCAATGTGAACTGGCTTTTGGGGCAACAGCACAGCAATTTCCAGCAGGTTTTACAACAACAACAAAAAACTCAAATACAGCCTGGCTAGATGGTGCATTGTCTATGCATCTGATATTGTGTAATTTCTCACACATGATCATGAGAGCTCATTTACACTACATTGGCATTCGGCAAACAACAATGTGTGCAGCATGAAGAGTGTAAGTTAGCAAGCAAAATGGCGTTCTCTGTATGCATTTGTTAATGTATAACAACAAAGGGTTTTACCCAAGCCAGAGTCAGACCATATAACAATGATAGTATCACATGCATAGGCATACTCGTTTAGTAGTACAGTACACTATACAGGTGCTAAAAAAAACCTGTATCATTTCAGATCTAATATTTGAGAACTCCATTATACTACATATCAACGATATTCACTAGAAAATATTAGCTTATTCTTACAATGCTCTACTTGACTTCTATAACGTAATATTTCATTCCCTGAAGAAGACCTTACAGGTCGAAAGTTTGGAAACGTTGGTTTCTTTTTAATACATTTTCAGCATTGTGGCTTTCTTTTTCTTCTTTTTTCTATGATTAACGCCTAAGGCCATTAGCACCTCACCAATACTGGTGTGCGCCCCAATACTGGTGTGCACTGTGCACCCTTCTCCAGTTTGTCTACCACTATAACGGTTATAACCACTTAAACCCTACATATACAGTATATACACTATACCGGGGTCCCCGCAGGGTCTCTGCTGAAAGGTTGGTTTGCCTGAACGTTTTCGGCTAATGTTTACTATTACGACAGAACATGTGTTCTTAACCATCTGATTTCAAATCATAATGTGACCTTTGAGGATTAATGTGTAATAAATGTATCATCAGGTGAAAAATGTTGGGCGTGGGTGGTACGTTATGACAGAACCACAAACACCCCAACACAATGACTTGACACCACCCAAAACCTAGACAGGTACATTATCATGGCTTAGTAGTTAGATACATTTCTCTGGTAGAGACGTAGAGCAGAACTGTTCTGGTAAACGTGCACTAACTTGTTTTCTAACAGCATTCTCCTCTGTATTGCAAAGAAGCCCAAACAATAAGGTCCGATTCATTCTCCTATTTTTGAGCCGAATAAAAGTCGGTTCGGCTCTGTAGAGCCTACAATGTGACATCATTTGAGGTTCAGGGGGGCGGGTACCGTCCTAAAGTCGGCTCTTGGGTGCTACTGAAAATTTCTGACGAGCCGAAATCATTTCGGCACTACAGCGCTGAAACAGCGGTAAAATAGGAGTATGAATCGGCCCTAAAAAGACAAGAAAAGTTTAGGTTGCTTTTTTTTCACCACATTCTGCACATTGTAAACAATAAGGTCAAGCTACCATCACTGGTCTGACATGCACAGTGCACACCCTAAATATTGTAATCTAATGTTATTTATTATTAGACTAGATAAATATAGTACTACTCTCATCTTACATGCCAGCCAGCGGCTGCTTTAAGCATTTAACATTTAAGACACAATGCAAACGTCCTGTTTGAGGATCACCTCCAAAGGTCTACTCTAGTTTAGGCAGAGGCCCAGTCATGGCATGCCCCTGGTTCAGGGCGGGGACATTTGGTTTGTTTACGTTTAGGAAGTCTCTCTCCACACACACACACCATGCACGAGCACACGTACACACACGCGTCGTACACACACACACACACACACACACACACACACACACACACACAGGAACCAAGCCCCATATATATTTTGTATTTTATAGCTTTCATCATTCAACACAGTGAGCACATCTGACATCTCTGATGTGGCTAACATCAGCTATATATATAGGCCTTCAATGTTACTTTATAGCCTCACACTTTAAACAAGCGTTATGGGTAACATCTCAAATGATTATTATAATATCTGCCACTGAGAAATCATTTATTGTAAGATTGTGTTGATGATTAATTTTCAGAACGAAAATGGAGCAAAGGCTAGATAGGATTGCTCAGTTTGGGAGAGAATGCACAAATGGAAGATTGACAGATTGTGGAAACAAATGCACCCTTTTGCGTCAATAATGGCCTGTACTCAGAGTGGTTAACACATGGAAGCAAAGCAAATGACCCTATATGGTCCATTTCGTTCTATTTGTTACACTCGCAGTTAAATTAACACTGGAAATGTGACTGTGTACACTCTGTCCTGCTGGGCTAGCGAGCAAAAACACGTGCTCTGCTCCACCTAGCAGTGCAGATTCAAAACAATGTCGGTTAGCATCAGCATCATTAGCATCCACATGTTGTTGTAGTAGCGTAGCTCTAAAACAACATCAACAATAATAATTACCAATAATAATAACCAGTGGCGTAAAGTAACTAAGTACATTTACTAAAGTATTTCCAATTTTCAGTACATGTACTTCTTCTATACATCTCAGAGGCAAATATTGTGCATTTATTCCGGTACAATTATTTGACAACTTTAGTTACGAGTTACAAAACATACATCAACCACTTTCAACCCAAAATACATTTAGACCATTTGAAAATAGCAATGCGTCGCCTGGATCTGCTATGAGTACCTTCTACTTTTGTACTTTTACTCAGGTACATCTTGAATTCCGGACTTTTACTTGCATTTCTACAATGCCGTATTGATATTTTTACTTAAGTAAAAATGAGAGTATTTTCTTCCCCCACACTACTGTACAATAATAATAATGACATTAAAACTCACATTCTGGGGAGCTGCAGTGGGGGCGCCCCCCGGCGGAGGAACACGCCGTCCACGAACACCCCGTTCTTCCCCAGGCAGCGCAGGTAGAATTCCCCGCCGCCGGTCCCTCCGCCGTCGTCTCCCCCGGCGGTGAACACCTCCAGGTGCCGCCGGGAGATGAAGCTCGAGTGGCCCATGCTGACGTCCACGGAGCCCTGCGACGAGTTGCGGCCCACGGTCACCGAGCGCTTCTTCATCGTGTACTCGAACTCCCGGCCCTCGAGCCGGGCCACCGGCCCCCCGGACGACGAGCCCACCGCCACGGACCCGCTGCTCACCAACACCGCTGCCATGTTTTTTTCCCCCTGTCGCTCTAAACGTTATGGAGCTTCTAATTCAATTAAACAACGACTGTTGTGTGTTGTTATGGGGGTGGATGTGTGTGTGTGTGTGTGTGTGTGTGGAGGGAGGGGGGTAAATAAATATAAAAATGTTAAAGCTGCTGGCGCGTGCTGCCGTGGTCCCCCCGTCCCGTCCCGTCCTGTCCCGTCCCGTGCGGTGGTTCAACCGTCGGGATGTGTGTGTGTGTTAAATGAAAGGCATCCGAGAATTCAAAACAAGCTCGTGCGGTGCGGTGCGGTTCCGGGGGGGGAACGGAAGGAACGTGCGTGGTGCGCGAGCGGCGAGGCCACACACAGCACGGGAACACACGCACACACACTCAGCAGCAAGGCACAGCCCAACCTACACTACCCTACTCCCCACCGCGACAACCTAACCCAGTCTACCGTCCATTCAGGCGCCGCCAGGGGCGGGCGCGGACAATGCGACGGCCAGTGAGACTCGAGCGGAGAAGGGAAACCGACCGAACGTTTCTATTATTTTTTTTCTCTTCTTTTTTTTTTTTTACAATCATAATAATAATTATTATTGTAACAATAATATTATTATTGTAACAATAATAATAATTTATTAACTCTACAGTTGACTCAAATCTCTGTAAAGCATCAAACACATTTATATTGGATATATTCCGGTCTAGAGCGGATACGGAAACAAACAGTGTGTTTGCGTGATAGGTGCGTGCAAGTAACGATGCAGATACAGTAGATCCGGGGCGGGCTTTAGCCCGGATCTGAGCACTGAGTAGTGAATGGAAATCCATGTTTTCCTCTGACAGACAGTCCTGTAGCAGAGCCCAGAGGACTGCAGTAACTACTGGATGTACAAGCTCACCCCCACGTGTCGCGTTTGTGACTGTCTGTGAGGTTGTAGTAGATCATCTGCTATTTTTAAGTCACCGTCGCATGATGAGGTAGGCCTATGGGATAAATACATATACACGTAAAAATGCATGCTTGACTCAGCAAGGTCGGTTGGCCAGTGTAGTTGGTGGTGGTGAGACGCAAGGCATGGCTTTTTTTTCTCCAGAACACTGGAATGGACTCGTGAGTTTTACACGTGCGAGCTGTCCATCAACCGGCTGCCAAACGCCACAGGAGAGGAGGAGACTGATGATTGATCTGTCAGTATCTGACTGTATCCAAAACAATATTTAGCTATTGTGATGTGATCGACGAGTATTTATATATTAATAACATAACACACGATGATGATGATCCCGACCCGCCAGGCTATGCATCGATCTTGATCTTGTTGAATCACTCACAGCAAAGCATACATTCCGTGTGACTCGTCCACTACAAACTCCATGCCGGTTTGTTGAACATCCCTCCCTTTGCAGCAATAGGGGTGCGTTCGGAAATGCGTACCGGGAGCGCACTCGCCTATTAATTTGCATTGCACAGTGCGCTCAGTGCGCTATTTCCGAACGCGCCCGTTACTCCACAGTCCACAGTAAACTTAGCAAAGACAAGACACTATTGACTATTATTGATTTTCTGAATATGGTTTTGATGTAGGCAAAAACAATGACAATTTGACAAATGTTCGCTGATGCTGCCCGCGATTTATAAACGGATTGAATTATTGTCTGAGTCTCAGAGTCTTTTCAGTAAAGTTATGTGTGTGTGTGTGTGTGTGTGTGTGTGTGTGTGTGTGTGTGTGTGTGTGTGTGTGTGTGTGTGTGTGTGTGTGTGTGTGTGTGTGTGTGTGTGGTTGCAAGTAGGCCTAGTTGCATGTTGCAAGGAGTTGCATGGCGATTCTGTGCGGTTTGGCCTCTATAGGTGCAACATGTTTTCTCACCGTTTTAATAAGGCTACCTCTAAAATGAAAACAAATCAATAACACCATTACAGTGCGAGGCATTGTGAGCTTGTAGATCGGCTATTTTCACAATATTTATATGTGGAACTGAGTCAGACTAAATATAATGCCTACAATTCCCCATGCAGTTCAAATATGATTATTTTGGGGTAGCCTGAAAAGGTTGAGAGCCACTGGCCTAGACTAGAAATCCTACATTGAAATATTTGCTTGAGTAAAAGTACACATTCAAGTTTGTATGTGGTATGGAGCTGGCTATGTTTTGTAATATTAACCTAAATCTGCAACAAGCTATAACAAATTGTATTGTATTAAAAAGTACAATATTATTTTCCTATGAAATGAAGGGGGAAAAGTAAAGTAAAATACACAAGTATGATCATCATGCATTATCTTCGTAAATTGGTCCTCACTAATGCTCACAGATGATGCATCTGTATCTCAGAGGAGGGTTGTGGACACAGAGTTGTATTAATGCAATAAGGGCATACACAAGACACCACTCTTGCATTAAATTAAATAATAATAACAAAACAATGTTGAACCTGTGATGTTATCATGTTAGAAGGATATTGAGTTGACTTCAGCTTGTGACTGCAACTTGTTCCTGTTCGCAGATGACTCAGCACTGCTGGTCTCGGACAGGAACAAACTGCAGGTTGAAAAGACCCTCAGCTCTGAACTCGGTAGAATCTGCACCTGGCTCGCTGATAACAAACTATCCTTACACCTGGGAAAAACTGAATCCATCCTCTTCGGATCAAATAGTAATCTCAGCAAGGCAGATGGCTTCTTGGTTAGAGTGGGTGACAATATTATCACACGAAAAGATCAAATTACCTACCTAGGTTCCATCCTGGAGGCCAATCTTTCCGGTGATAAGATGGCCACCAACGTAATCAAAAAAGTCAATCAAAGAACAAGATTCCTTTACAGGATCTCCTCACTGGTCAGCAAAAACACCTTGAAGACCTTAACAGGAGCCCTCGTACAAGGTTTCTTTGACTATGCATCCACCTCTTGGTACCACAGCACCTCAAAGGCCCTTAAAACAAGGCTCCAGACCTCCCAAAACAAACTGGTCAGGCTCCTACTTGGCCTCACCCCCCGAACCCACCTCACCCCTGCCCACTTTGACAGGCTGGGATGGCTTAGGGTCGTCGACAGAGTACAGCATCTTGCAATGGGTCTGGTCCACAAGATTCGATACACCACCAAGATACCCATGTACCTGTCTAAATACTTCCTTAATGTAAACGAAGTCCACACCCACAACACCAGAGGGAGTGCAACAAACCATGTACAACCCAGATTCGGCACAAACAAGGGACTAAATTCATTTCGCTCCTATGCCACCAAAATGTGGAACGCCCTACCAACAGTCATTAAGACATGTGAATCCCTTGACTCCTTCAAAACCGCTCTCAAAGGGCACCTACGGATGGCTGCAATTCGAAACTGGCCTCTGTAAAATCTGAATCCCCCCCACCCCCCCCACCCCATTTTCCCTCACTGTATATTGTATCTTTTCCCTTTTTTGCTTCCCATATGATGAATTTAGCTACATAGAAATGTCTATTTGTATGTCTCTAAATGTTTGTATGTCTTTAAATGTTTTGATGAATTGAACAATGTGGACCCTGTTGTAAACAAGTGTAATGCTTAATTGGGTCGTCCACTCACAGTTGACAGTCTTTGTATTGAGTTTGTGCTTAAAATGTACTGTAAATTCTACAAACTGTTAATAAATATTTCAATCAATCAATCAAGTATAGCCTTATACGGTACCCAGGCTTTCAGTAGAAACCTTGGACATTAGTTGCTACTCTTAACCACTGGAGGGAGACATACACCTTTATAAACCTTTCCATATCAGTCACTCGCAATATAATTATTTTTGTTATTGTTTTGTTCTGTTCTCTTTTTAATATTTTTGTTTGTTTTGTTTATATGTTGTTTGTTATGTATATTCACAATAGTATTTTGGAATATATTGTGATAGGGATAGGCACTAATAAGCTATAAGCTTCTGCCCATGCCTTTTCGATAACTGTTTAATTTTTAATGTCTCTGAAAAATGAAAAGATCGAAATAAACCATTCATAATAATAATAATAATGTCACTAGCAATAAGCATTTTAGCCAAATTACATTTTCCGATATTGCTTAAATGCTGGTCGGTTATCTGTCAGTGTGGACAGTAGCTATAGACCAACCAGTAGTACTGAGCCACAGCACTTCAGTCAAAGTATAAAGTCCGACACCTGGTCGAATATTACTCCACTACAAGTGAAAGTCACATTTCTGAGTTCAGTAGGCTACTGGCGTAGGCCTACTTGCTTTTAAATACTTTTCAAAAGTATGTGCATGCTTTTAAAGTGATTGAGTCTTCAAAAGTACAAATTACATAAGTTCTTTTTGGTTTTGATATCATTACTGTATTGAAATGTAGAATGTATACTTTTTCCCTCCCTATAAATGTATGGAGTCAAAAGAACAATATCAAAGTATCAAAAGAAAAAATACTCAAGATACACCAAAAAATTGACTTAAGTGCAGTACTCAAGTAAATGTACTTAGTTAGTACTGTCACAGCCCAAATATAGCAGCATCTGGATGGCTATATTTATCTGTGTCCTAATTCTTCTTCTGATTGAGTTGAAATATTCTTAGAAGTTGCTGACTTCCTAAAAACTGCCGAATCACACTGATCTTCTCAAACACAACTGGGACGTAATTAGGGTAATGATTTACTTATATCAGTGGTTCTCAAAGTGGGGTCCGGGCAATGGCGGGCATCCTCTGGGGTTCCAGGGGGTCCCCAGCAAAATGAGTTGAAAAGGGTTTAATGCCTGTCTGTCTGGGGCCATTGTTGTGAGTTGTGGACTGCAGTCATGTAAATTAACGAAGCAGCCTACATTTACTCTACTAGTACTGTACTTAAAGGAAATAAGTGATATTTCACTTTCAAAAGTTTTTTTTAAGTTGCTTGATTTAGTATTAGATATTTTATATTCATTTTAGAAGCTCCTATAAAAACACTCCTTGGCCATATAAACAGCCATAGCCGTCATCACAAATGTGATGAGGTCAGCACATTTGGGCACATTTGGGCAATGGCTATGGCCGAATTTAGGCCAAGGAGTGTTTTTCGTGCAAAACTAATGCTTGGAATGGATTCAGAATCATGAAAAACCCGTAGTTTGTCACAATTGTCACATGCTACTTAAAGCATGATGAAATTTAGAAAATGTTGTCTATATCGAGGTATTTTTTCACGATGTTTCCGGCAGAGCAAGCCTCTCATTCTAATGACCAAGTGAATAGAAAAAACAGAAATAAAAAGTATGGCGTGACATCACAGGTTAAACCCTATTCTTTGAGCTTTTGGGCCTGTGGCTCCCAGCTAATGTATGTCACCATGTCTGCTTCAGTACGGTCCTAAGCACCACTGACCTAAGGTGTCACTGTTGAGCAGCATAACACACATTGTCCACTGCAGCACACACACACACACACACACACACACACACAAGAAGGATCATTTTTGCAGTTATGTGTGATTATTTGCCTCTTTTCATATTTTTGGAGCCAAGGTTTGCCATACCCAAATGATACCACTGACACACGCATGCACACACGCACGCATGCACGCATTCATTCACCCTGCTGTTTATTCACCAAGGTTCATGCATAATCTCCTTACTCTGATTTCACACATATAATACGCTAAGTCACTCGAGTGTCTGCTCAAACGTTTTAGCCCGTGACCCAAAAGATAAATCTGACGTTTGCCCTGCAGGAAGCAAACTAGTGAAAATAGCAGATCTACAAGCTTGTAGATCTGCTATTTTCACTACTTTAAACATTTGTTTTCTAATTTATGGAATCAAAAATCAATTTTGGGAATGTTTTTTGGAAATGGAGGAAACCAAAAAATAAAGGGACCCATAAAAATGTGTCTGCGGCCCACAAATTGCTCCCAACCCAGGGTTTGGGAACCAGTGTGCTAAAACACCTAGATTGTTCCGTGCCTGCACCTTCTGCTATTGCTTCTCAAAGTGAAGGGATCTCAGAGCAGTATCTCACGAGAGATGGTGATGTGTGTGAGTGATCAGCACAGTCGTGATTAAGCTGCATCTCATAGAGACACAAATACCTCTCCATGACGACTGGAGGCCTCCATCATAACAGGTTTGATCAGTAAATCCCAAATGGGCCTTATACTGCTCTCTCTCTCTCTCTCTCTCTCTCTCTCTGTGTGTGTGGTGGAAAGTAAGGATGAAGGTTACATTTACTTTACTTTAAGTACTGTACTTTAGTTTATACCATACCTTTAGTTTATACCATTTCGAGGTACTTTAACATTTCTTGAGTATGTCAATTTCTTGACACTTCATGCTTCTACTTCATCTCAGAGGCAAATGCTTCAATTATTAAAACATGTTACTTTGTAGATTTAGATTATTATTATACTAAAACAACCGAGTACTTCCACCTCTGGGCTGCAGCCTCTCTCTCTCTCTCTCTCTCTCTCTCTCTCTCTCTCTCTCTCTCTCTCTCTCTCCATTATGCCTTCTCCTCCATTTCCGCTCTCAGGGGCAGGAACTAAATGGATAGACATTAATAACACTCCAACGTCTGGGAGCTAATGCTGCCCTGAGTGCTGATTAAGGCACTGAAGAAATGGGCGTGGAGTTGTAGCTTCATGATCCACCACCCTTCCTGCACTATGCACAGTCAAATCTTGCAATGTGCTAATGCTAATTTAACTCTCAGTGTAAGTACAATTGGAGCCTGTTCCATTACACTTATTAAGGTATTTCCCTTATTGCCCGTCTAGTTATTGGATAGGCTACAGGTCCAGCGGGCACCTAAACCTTGTGGGCACACATGCATCGCAATGTTAATTTAGTTTGGTTTACAAAATGTAAAGGAAGAAGAAGAGGAATAAATGCATGTTGGAGGCCAAACAGCTAATCATCCAAAAACGCCTCATCATTCATTTGTAGCCATGATGGCGTTCTTGTGGGGGAAAACAAATATGTCCCCGGTTAGACTGGTTTAGCACTCATGTGAATTCCGCCCATCATTGTTGTTTTTTTCTCTTTCAGTAAAAATGGGAGAGATGTTTATTTACAGACGCTTTGAGTGGGTGGATCTCACTCAAATATCCCTTAGCAAAGTGAACGCCGGTTTGGCCGGTTCCCAAGAAGAGCAAATGTCACAAGAGGCCCTCGAGCCAGTGCATTGAAATTTGTCACGAAACATTCTAGACTTAAATGCAATCTTCGGGGAAAAGCACTGGATGAACAATGAATATTTATTGGCCTTCCACAAAGAGGATCCAATGAAATAAATTAAACATGGCATACTGTAGCTTTTAAACTCTTTATCCCTGTAAAAAGTGCTCGAAGACAGAAATGCTTCCCCAATGCCAGCACCGTGGTGCTGATAAATTGACCACCTGCTGCTATCTACTGTACGTAAAAATGTCATCATATTGTCACTTGTCGGTGTCCTCAGCCTCAATGAAATGCTGGAATAAAGTCACTTTTTTAATCTTCAGAGTTTTCTATAGCACAGCCGCAGCGCCGGTTCTCTGCAGCCTTCGGCCACGTTCGCAGCCCACCCATGTGACCAATTAACAACACGGCAGCCGAAGGCCCTTAATGATCAATCAATCGATTGTGTTCCAGCTCGGATCAAGCTTTTTCTTAAAGAAAAAAATGCCATGGCATTTATTTCCACTTTCATTTATATTCACACTATATTATCATTACAATCGTAGTGATCTGCCAATTATTTTGGCGCACACTTGCAATACTCTCCCACAGGTTGAAAATCACAGTTCCAGCGCCTTTCAGGTCCTCTGCACGTGATGTATTGTTGGAATGTCGATGTTTTCCTCAGTGAGACGGAGACTACCTCACAGCAGGAGCACATACAATGACAGTCAGAGAGATCGTTGGGTATAAAAAATAAAATGATTGAAACATTTATTTATTCTCGATAAGAGCATTGATATTTAACCCTCATTTGCAATGCATTCGAGATTACACACATATAAAACAATCAACAATTAAAGACACATATAAAACACAGAAACAACAAATATAAAACATACAACTAGTAGGCCTAAGTAAAAAAACAAAACAAAGTGAGGTAGGGAGTCAAGTCCAGGCAGGGAGAACCAATAGCCAAATGGTTAGGGCGCATCTCTCTCTCTCCCTACGTTATCCTCAGATGAGCCCTCCATCGGCATCCCCTGTCATCTCCATTCTCCGCAACAGCATCTGTCTTTAGCACATCCACGTAGGTAGGTGTGGGACGTCCTCTTGATTGATGCCTGCGTGTTGGTTCCCCACAGTACAAGCTTGATAGCAGGGTCGATGGCAGTGACAAGCCCGAATAGTCTCCTCCTGACCACTATCTTCTCTGACTTGATATATATATGCAGACATAGGCTAACACCCATGGCTCTACTGGCTGTCCCCAGTTAGATTCCTGGCTGGCCGGACTGTATGCTGCATGTCACAGTGTGCTGTCTCTCTACACCGCATCTGTCAAATAAAGCAGTGTTTCCCGAAACCTGTGGCCATGGGCTCCCTGTGGTGACACGGCAAAGATCACAGTGGCTGCACAAAATCGTCCCAATTTTGGGCAGTCTTTATACTGTCCACAAATAGTCAAAAATACTCAACATTTCTTTGAAAGGTTTTTAAAATTGTTAAAAAAATCTATAATAGCACAAATCCTTCTGTCCTGCCAAATCCCTCCTGATGTTGGCCTGCGAGGCACTTCAGAACCATAGTGTGGGGCTTACTTTACTTCTAGTCCTAATGGAGTGATCACGTTGGCAAACCCAGCTCCTCCATCGGCACGGTGAGGCTCCCCAGGTACCAAAAGAGCCAGAATATCAGGCTGAGGAATATGAGCAGCGGTCCCGACAGCACCAAGAAGTCCCAGAAAGTAAACGGAGCAAAGATCCCCACCAGGAAGAGAAGGAGGCCAACCAAGTCGAAGATCAAAGCCACTGCCATGAAGAAAGCGCATCGGCCTCTGTCTTTGGGCTCCAATCGGTCCATGGCCACGACCAGAACCTCAGTGGACGCAGGGGTTGATGTTGACTGATGATGCGAGTGTGAACGAGTGACACAGAGAGCACAGGAACCTTCTCACAGGGTGGCTTTAAAGTGGGGAACATTCTTTTGGACTTAATTAGCATGCAGCCAGCAACGCCTAACATTTCTCTTTTTAAGAGAACACAGTGGTAGGACTGGTATCCATGTGACAACCATTGCCTTCTGCCTGGGTGTCAGGCTGACAAAACCTCATTCCTTCACAAAGCAGACTTGTTCGACACCTTTTATGTGGTTGTCTGTTAAATGGATATTGAGATTGATGCGCATATTGGCTGCCTCAAAGCCATAGCCGATACTGTTTACATTATGATAGGATATAAAAAAAATACAGTTGGGATAGGAAATCAATTAGGTTAATATGTCGGTATGGTCCAATTTATACAATGGTGAGATTATATACAGACAAAACAAATATTTGTCCGTTGCCAATTAAGGCCCATTTATTTGGTCGTATACGACAACCCACATTGCATACATTTGCACAAAATTTGGAAGCCAGGTCTACGTGGTTAACATACATTGGTTAACATATTTGTAAATTAAACTGTAAAATTGTGATATTATCAAAATATAAATACAAACATATAAGACAGTCTGCAATTCTCAGAAGGAAATGCATGCATTTAATTCAGGCTGACCAGAAGCAGATCCAACACCACCAGTATCTGTATTTCTCTCCCATCCACAGTCTCTTGTTTTGTTGTGTGTTTAGTTTCTACTCCCTCCTATTGTTGAGTTGCCCCCACATAAAATCCAACCCTGATTCCAGGGTTGGATTTTGACTTCATATTTCAGTACTTATTAATACATCCCAGGATGTCAACAATAGGCTGCTAAACACAATGTCACTCGTATAAAACCCCATTTAATTGTGAGTCGGAGCAAAATCCTACCAAAATATAGATCAGTGTTTCTCAAACCTTTTCAAGTCAAGGACCCCCAAATCGATAAAGAAAATCCATTTTTATATAATAAAAAAAGAAGAAGAAAAACCCTGGGGGTACTCGGACACCACTTTGGGAACCAATGACATAGATGATGTACAAGTTCACAATTCTTTTACCAATCCTTCATACTTAGCTTGGCAGCCGTTTGACATGCATGCCTGGTGGTGTCATCATGCATAGTAATTATGTCATGGAAATGTCTCTCCGAAAACCTTGTTTGACCAGTTAAGCCGTTTTGCGAAGGTTCCGCTTATATAGCAGCTCTCAGCCCAGCCTGTGTAAACACACACAGTCAGAGGTGGAGCTCATAACATGAGTCAACAATAAACCCAGTGTACGGTATGTACCAGCTTAATTAGACAGCAGTATCTTATCAGTATCCTCTTTCTATGCTATTTTCTTTATTCACTGAAATAGAGGGTATGTGCGTGACATCATCATACCCGGAAGTTATGTGGGAACACCTACTGAGTGGCAAAGAAACTACTTTCTGGCCTTGACGCCCATACATCCAAACAGAAAAGTCTGATTGCATTAAAAGACATTAAACAACGCTAGACTCACTTTGCCGCTCACTTTTATGCATGCGCAATTGCACATACCCTCTATATCTGAATGACCACATAAAAAAGGGGACATCAGGTCACCAGGTTGAAAGTGGTAAATGAATCTCCATGATACATTTGCAGAAGGAGAAGTCAACTGGCTCAGAATGAGATGTGACGTTTGCACAAGGTGTTGTCAGTCTATCCGACCTGTCCATCTGCCTGCTACATTTGTTTTATTGTGCTGTGTTTTGCCCCAGTTAAAACGAATGGTCACATGTAATAGTACACACAGTAAGATAACAACCGTCAGAATTAGATGTGGATACATTAAAACATTCTATTCACAAAACCAAACTCAAGGTCCAGTTTGGTGTTTGTTTTGTTGGGGTTTTTAAAATGCATCTGACCCACAGGGTGACAAGGTGGATGTCCTCCCGAGCCCTGAGAAATATTCTTAAAACACTACAAGTGTACTACAAATGGAGTACTACAAATGGTACTACAACATACACCCACTGAGTTAAGAGGGTCCTTGCAAACAAAACGTTTGAGAACCACTATAGTACTAAACTCCTAATGTCCATATAGTGTCGTAGTAAGTCACTGTCATACATATTCTGAAGAAAACCTGCAGACATGGCATTCAATAATTTGGTATGATCAAAATAACATTATAATGGTGTAAAAATGTTACCGGTGTCTACATCACATTTGAAAACTCACTTTGTACTCCTTGGCAAAAACATTCTAAGAGTTGCTGTTTCCACTGCATTATATTTATGTTGCCCTATTTATTATACATATTGTTGTTTTGCTCTTGGTATTTTAGTATTTTCCGTACTTTTGGTACCGAGTGTACAGCACTTTGGTTCAACACTGTTGTTTTAAATATGCTTTATAAATAAAGTGGATTGGATTAGTTCAAATGATGGGTCTGTTTTTTTTTGGTAAAAACATGGGTCACCCCCACTGTCCACACAGGCAAAAAAACCTGTTTGACTGGGTGTTGTTTTGACATCAAATTACAATAGCAGAAGCGATTCTATAACACTTGTTGTCTGTGTCCACAAGGCACTGCTACTACTGTATTTAACAGGTTGTTGCTGTCATTTAGGAAACCTTGTATGTAAAATAAGAAAAGAAAAAAATAAACATTTTTTACATTTTTAATTATTATAAAACAAGGTTATACTGTAGTAAAAATAGTATACAAATATAGTGTACAAGAATTGTCTACAAGCTCAATGCGTTGCATGGCAACACATTGAGTTTACATTTGAAACATGGAGATACAAGGTTTCTTGCCAGACAGCAACAACATGCTTTATCCCTGGAGTATACCAACCACATGAAAACACATCACTAGGAGAGAATACAATGCTAAATTATCCACACACAGACCTTATTGTAGTTTTGAAAATGTTTGCTGTATCACAAGCTGCTAGTGGCATTATTAAATGTAATAAAAGTGATATTTTATGGTTAAAACAAACTTCACTAGTAAGAGACCACACCTATAATTCCTAGGACGTCTGGTGACGTCTTGGGCACAAATTAAGTTTATTGAAACAAAATGAGATGAATGTGAAATGGGATGCGGAACCAGGGGGGCAGTCAGACAAATATTTTGTGAAGCCTGAAACTCCTGAAAGTTCATATAATGGCCTGTTGTGGCGCTGTCACTGGACCCAAAAAAACCCATAGCCCCATAGAAGTCCATGTATTTGGGCCCAACTTCACCTAGACTGTATTACCTTAATAAACATGGTCATGAATACTTTCTGCTTCCAGTCACTAGTTTAAAGTCTCATTTCTAATGTCATAATATTCTTTTTGGAAAATTATGGTCCCATTTATAAAATAAATGACCATAAAGTCACGTATGTTCTGAGGGGCGTAGCTACCGTTACAGTCTATGATCGGGAGTCCCCACCCACTCGAGTCAAAATAAAAACCAACGGAGAAGAAGGGGGGAAGTCCCGCCTCATTGTCTGGGCAGCCAATGGCCAGCTGGGCCCAAACGGAGCCAGCCAATGGCCAGCTGGGCCCAAACGGATCTAGAAAGATGGCGACTTATAGTGCAGGAATAACGGGCTTCATTTTACGTCCATGTTAGACCCGGGGAACGCTTTGTCCATATTTTTTACAGTCTATGTGCGGAACCCAAGGTTAGGGTGAGACTCGGCCTCGGGGCGAAGTCTCGGTAACTGACGGCCATCGTTGCTCTCGGTCGTCTCTGCCCCCCCTAGAGAAATTGTCGCTGAAGGTAGAGTGCGAATCGAGGAGGAAGGAGGAGGTTGGGGTGGAGGAGAAAGATGAATTTGAAAGCAATGAATGGCAGAAATAGCCGATCTACAACAGCAGTACTCATGACCCATGTTTGGTCTGTTGTGAAGCAGAACAAACGAGCCAGCCGAGAGATCGCAGGTGTATTTATACTGTGGTGATTGCAGCAAGTATTGGCTGTAGTGAGTGGAGGCAGGTGTAGTGCATACGGGTGATTGTGAATGGGGAGTGGCTAATGAGTGAGGGCAAGTGTAACCTCCCGATCTGGAGCGGATGATATCGCTAACGTATTGTAGTATTGTTTTGTAGTATAGCACTAATTAGAACTCATTTGAACAAAAACAAATCACTGCACCTTTAACGCAAGTTAAAAATAAGCATCATAACCTAAATTACACTATCGATTGACTGATAATGATTGTTGTACATATTTAGACCTGTTTAGAGGCCCAGTTATTGATGAATAGTTTCAATGCATGTCCAAAACAATTGACCGTGAACAATTAGCTCTGTGACCCATTTTTTGGTCAAGGCCTATAAATAGGCCAGTGGTTCTCAAAGTGCGGTTCGGGGACCCTCAGGGTCCTTGATGAGTCACGTGAGGTCTGCAACTCGGAGTGTGTACAAATGGAACCAAATTGACTCAAACGTTCATTTGGTTCCATTTTATGTAGTGCTACAAACCCCTTAAGCGTCTATAGATGGGGGTCCAATTAAATCTTGAAAGTTTGAGAACCACTGGGCTACACTAAATGTAACAAGAGCTTTAATTTGTATAATCGTTAAGACCTGTGAAGGAAGTAAAGAAGAGGCCCAATTTCTTTCCAATAGGGCCTATATTGAAAGTGCTTTACATCAATGGTCCTGAAACATTTTGATGTCATATATTAGTTAAAGTTTTACAGAGTAGATTGGGGTCTCAGCAATTGTACATCGGATCAAATGGGGGTCCGTAGCCTAATGCATACATTTTGTCCTTGACATGCAAAAAGACTCGCTGATATACTTTCAATGTCAGAATAGGCGTCCATCATTAAGGCCTTTTCCGGCGGCGTTACAGTACGGGTCCCGTCCCATCACCATTCGGGGGGAGTTCAGGCGTTTCCGTTATGGGTTCTTTGGGACACTGGTCCGAGCTGGCGGTGCTGCTGGTGCCGTCGTCATCGTAGCCCTTGTTCACGAACCCGTCGAAAGAGGACGACTTCCCCCACGTCACCTTGCTGGGTTTGTGAGCGGGCACGTGCTCCTCGTCTCTCCCTCCACGATCGCCGCCATCATCATTGTCAAAGGCGAATTTCTGATGCCTTTGCGACGGAGGGACGTTGGCGTTCAGCCTCTCCGACAGCTTCCTCGCCAGCTGCGCAAAGCTGGTCCTGTTCTTGGAGGACGGGTCGAGGTCCTCGTCGGTGACCTGGATGTTCCCCACGTACCACATGAGCCACAGGGCCAGGCTGCAGAGAGAGGATAGGCTGAATTGTCATGACATCACCACACCCAAGAAAAATGTGTTTCCGGGTAGATAATGCCAGCAGTGTTGCATTAATGGAGCAGTGTTATTCAATAACCTTATTTCTGGAAGAACAGGACACTACGACAGTGGTTTTCACCAAGTGATCTGGGAACCACCAGTCCTTGAGAGGGTTCAAGGTACATGGTCCCCAGCTAAATGATGGACAGTTCAGTTGGTAACAAAATGGGCCTTTATTAGATCTTTAACTCTTGAGAGCTCTTAAGAGCCATGGCTGTATTTTGCGTGTCTTAAGTACCAGGTCTTATTACTTAACTTAAGACCTGGAGGCGTGATCAATGCCATTTGGCTATTCTGAGTGGCCAAAGAGCATTGACCACACCTCCAGGTCTTAAGTTAAGTAATAAGACCTGGTTCTTAGACACCAGCCCTTTGGAAATTTATATAAAAAAGGTTGAAAACCACTGCATATAACATTCATTGCCCTATTGCGCCACCTTGGCCCTTGGGTTATTTTTTACTATTTGAGGGAAAAAAACAAAGACGAAGAACAACATTTTAAGACAGTTCAAACAGCCCATCTACATTGACACACTGTGAGCTTGCAGATCAATTTGAACTACCTTAGTATATTAAAATGTTTGTAAAAAAAGGTTTAGGCATAAGGGACAATGAAGCATGCAAAATAGGGCCTTACATTATTATTGACTAATATATGTATTTTTGTTAAGACTAAGCAAAGTCTGGACACTTGTTACATTTTAATGTCTAATAATAGCCTATCATCAAGTAGGCCTATACAGGCAGACTACCCGCTGCTATGTGTTCATGGCATGCACATTATGTCCTCTGTAGCAGCGTAGCCTAATAGGTAGGCCTATATACTACATTAGGCAGACCTATTACGTTTATCTTTTGTATATTTTTTCTACTTCTGAAAAGAGCAAAAACGATGGTAGGCCTATAGCCTTTAAAGCCTATAGCCTCCATACACAAAAACGATCTTCACCCACTTCTTTCCAATTCTGTGAAGTGACCATGAAGTTATATCCTACCTATTAAGTGCCCTGCAGTGCCCACTCGTTTAACAGGTGTCCACTGCAGTGCACTGCCACTCTGCCAGGCACTCGTAGGGAAAAACAACAGGGTATTTAGCGGCCGCCGGCCGGTGAGGCTATACCTGCAGAAGATGACCAGCGAGCCGCTGTAGATCAAGAAGTCGCCGTAGAAGCGACCGTCGAGGGTCAGGTTAGCGAATATGCCCACGAATAGAACCACCAGGCCGAGGATATCACAGATGATGGCCGCAAAGAACAGCGACACGCAGCCGCCGAAGCGCTTCAGATGATGGTCCCCCATGATCTCCGCTATAGAGCATGTTTCTGCGGCCGTGTAACGGGAGGATGATGCTGCCGCTTCATCATCACACTTTCACATAGGCGACACAAACACACACCTCTTTTTTACCTGGGCGGAGTGTGTGTGTGTGTGTGTGTGTGTGTGTGTGTGTGTGTGTGTGTGTGTGTGTGTGTGTGTGTGTGTGCGCCAGTGCGAGAGAGAGCGCGCACCTGTTCGGGAGACGCCCTGCCTGCCTCTGACGTCGCTATACGTGGATAGGCTTACAACATAGACAGACCTACTGTCCAGTATTTACATATACACTGCAAACATCCTCTGTTTATGATGTAACTCTGGGAGTGTTTAATGTAACCAAATGGACCCTTCATTTGGTTACATTATAGGCCTAGTACTGAGTGTACCCTTATAGTTAAAAGAATTGATACATTCAGCAGTGGAAGGCAGATTGTGTTAATATAATACATATACCAAAACATTACCAAACATTGTCATATGCCTATTGTAATTAGTAAGCATTGATGTTGTCATATAACTTTAATGTTGCAGTTGGTAAAGGAGGGGCTGGTTTTAGCTTTATGTGTTGCTGCTGGGTAGTTGCGTGTGACTGTGTCATCATCATCATACCCGGAAGTTCACGGTAACGCGTACTGAGTGGCAAAAAACTACTTTCTGGCATTAACAGCCCACATCAAAACAGAAAAGGCCAATCGTCATTTTCAAATGATTGGAATCGGATCGGGAGGCCAAAAAATAAATAAAAGGGGGCTACCATATTGTTTTTCGAAAACCTGACAGAACGGTTCAGCCAGAACTGCCCTTCGGGCTTGGTCCAGAGTACAAACACAGTACAGAAAGACCCCCAAAGACGCCCCCAGGGGGGCGACACGATTCAAATGAGCCCACCCCCGTCCAAAACGGTTGAGAAATGACAGTTACCATTGCGGGTCCCGGGGGGTCCCTGGGGGTCCCCGAACCTTGAGACCCCCAAAGACGCCCCCAGGGGGGCGACACGATTCAAATGAGCCCACCCCCGTCCAAAACGGTAGAGAAATGCCAGAGTTACCATTTGGGGGTCCCTGGGGGGTCCCCGAACTTTGAGACCCCCAAAGACACCCCCAGGGGGTCGACATGATTCCAACGAGCCCACCCCCGTCCAAAACGGTTGAGAAATGACAGTTACCATTTGGGGGTCCCGGGGGTCCCCGATCTTTGAGACCCCCAAAGACACCCCCAGGGGGTCGACATGATTCCAACGAGCCCACCCCCGTCCAAAACGGTTGAGAAATGACAGTTACCATTTGGGGGTCCCTGGGGGGTCCTGGGGGGTCTTGCAAAAGGAGCCCCCCCCCCTCACAATGTAAGGAGCCATAGGATTGGCTGAAGGCGGACCGATCTGATTGGCAGAGGAATCTGTCTCAAAAACAGTCTCAAAAGTCTCACAGATTTGTAACTCACAAGTTCAGATTTGCAACTCACGTGAGTGAACTCACAGGTTCACATTTGTCTTTTGTATCCACAAGTTCAGATTTGTGTTTTGTATCCGTGTTTCGCATCTGTGTTTTGTATTTGTGTTTTGTATTTGCGTTTTGTATCTGTAATCTGCAT
The DNA here is from genome assembly GCF_964188405.1 of Protomyctophum parallelum. Classification (NCBI taxonomy): domain Eukaryota; kingdom Metazoa; phylum Chordata; class Actinopteri; order Myctophiformes; family Myctophidae; genus Protomyctophum; species Protomyctophum parallelum. The sequence continues at coordinate 10,972,225 of NC_139708.1, read as the reverse complement.
CTGTGTTTTGTATCCGTGTTTCACATCTGTGTTTTGTATTTGTGTTTAAAACACAGATGCGAAACACGGATACAAAACACAGATGCAAATTACAGATACAAAACGCAAATACAAAACACAGATGCGAAACACGGATACAAAACACAGATGCGAATTACAGATACAAAACACAAATACAAAACACAAATACAAAACACAGATGCGAAACACAGATACAAAACACAGATACAAAACACAAATCTGAACTTGTGGATACAAAACACAAATGTGAAACACAAATTCACTCACGTGAGTTGCAAATCTGAACTTGTGAGTTACAAATCTGTGGACGTGTGTCTGTGGCTGTCTGTATCAGGCTTATAGGCCCTTTCTGAAACCAGTCCCTTGACTTGAAGTGCTCTCGTCAGGAAGTGCCCCTCCAGCTGAATCAAGTTCCCTTGATTAGGGTGCTGGGTATAAAAAACTGTTTGGAAATACACTCGCCCTCCTTGTGCAGAAACAGGAAACAGACACCATTTGTTGCCATGGTTACCATGATACCATCATGCAATTGTGTTAACTTTTATTTTGTTTGTAGGCCTACAGTTATATTGCATTGCATCGTGTATGTTTGTGTGACATGTGGATTTCATTAATATGGAAAAAGGAAATACAGCATGACTGTCAAAAATGACATGTCATATGATGTTCACCCTTTTTGCAAAAAAAATATATGTTAATGATGTTTAGAAGCTTTAGAACACTTTCCTGGGGGTCTTTATGTGTGTAATATGTGGTTTTAGATATTTTAGATTGTAGCAGTGAGCACAGTGTCTCTGATGTCATGGACACTGGTCTCACTACCTTCCTGGACTACAATTCCCATAATTCTTTGGTGCTCTGCTCCTCCTTGTGGATAGGGGGAGAGCTGTCTTACTGAGACAACATGTAGTCCAGGAAGGAAGTGAGCTCAGTGTCCATGACATCAGAGACACCGGGCTCACTGCTACAATCTAACATATCTAAAACCACATATTACATACATAAAGACCCCCAGGAAAGTGTTCTAAAGCTTCTAAACGTCATTAACATGTTTTGCAAAAAGGGTGAAGTGTCCCTTTAAACTCACTTTGCCACTCGATTTGCACTCATTTTTTGCATGCGCATGCAGCCTACCTAAAACACGTCAGTTTTGTACTGATAAATAAATCTCCAAAGTAACTAAACGTATAGAAGGCTACAATGTTTGCCTATAGTGAGATCAATGAGATGTAGTGGAGTATAGGTGAAACATATTGAGGAATGGAAACCCTCAAGCAAAAGTACCAACCACTTCCGTATTGTGGGGAAAATGCAAAATGTACTTAGTTAAGTAAATGTTACTCTGTTGTATACAATCCCACAGTTGTGTGTGGCACACTTTTGATTGCGGTTCTTTTTAGAAGGAATATACAGAGCCGCTGATCACATCCGCATGCAGTTTTTGTGTTAGCTTACTATAATTAACCATAATTGGAGTGAAAATAGGTCCCTGTTTCACGTCAGCAGGGTCCTTGTATACTGTAGCAGCCTTCCGTTTCACCTCTGCAGGATGCAAATGAGCTGGCTGTGGAGGACGTTCACCATGCTATTTGACTGGCAAATTACCGCTCATGTGATGGCTAGGCTATACACATCAAAAGCGGCATGCCATTATTTGCCAACATCTACACACACACACACACACACACATACACGCACGCACGCACACAAACACACACACACACACACACACACACACACACACACACACACACACACACACACACACACACACACACACACACACACACACACACACACACACACATACACACACACACACACACACACACACACACACACACACAGCTAGATCACACTAAGATTGCTTCATTCTGGCTCGTAATAATAGGGGAACCTGTTTTGGTATATTATTATATAGCCTACATATAATCTTCACCATTTAAACCCTATACTTTGTTGATCGGAGACCCCCAGGGGTCTGTAAAATACTATACGTATATTTTGATGTCGTCCTTTGGATAGAAAGCTTTGGGAACCACTTTGGTAAAGCACTTTGAATAAAGCTACTATAGAAATGCACACCATTCAACATTTAGGTATAGTACAAGATATAAAAAACACCTTGTCAATATGGCAGACAGGAACAAACACACACACACACACACACACACACACACACACACACACACACACACACACACACACACACACACACACACACACACACACACACACACACACACACACACACACACACACACACAGTGTGACAGGTGTGAGAAGAATGGCTCAAAGGCAGCAAGGCTCATAATGTAGAACTCTATCTCACTGATGATGATCCAGCCAACTGATTGCCAAACACTGGCTCGAGTCGGGACGCTTTTTGGGGTCGCGAGTAAATCACTCAAACTCAATGATTCTTCAAAAATCATTGGATGAATAAAAAAATAAAACAATTCCAGTAGTGAAACTATAGTGGAAATAGCAGATCCCGGGGAGACATCAACATTTTTCTTTTGGGTCTCGAGCTATAATAAGTTTGAGAACCACTGGTCTAGTGAACTGTCCAACAGAGCTTGAATCCACCACCCTATACAGCCACCGGCGCACAGACAGACAATTATCGTGGGACATTTACTTAAAGCGCAAATAACATGCTTTTTAAAACTGCTTTTAATATTTAATATCATATTGTCTATATCCCTCAAACTTATTTCTAATGGTTTGAGCTTCAATCACCACTCTGATATAACCAGTCCTTGTCATTTCTTTCTGGACTTTGAAAGAAGTTTTAGCTGCAATACCACAATGTCCTGAGGTGGTGGGGGTGCTGATATGAAGATTATTTAATATTTGAGTCATTGTAATACTGATGCTAGATAAAACCAGGCTTATTTCAACAATGGTGGACATTGTAAACAAACTGGAAATGCAAATTTGGAACTGAATACTGAAGAAGAGGAGGAATTATACAAAGTAGGGTGACATTGATGACTGAGAGCAATTTCCATTAAAGCACCTATATGATATGAAAATTGGTTTAAAATTGGTTATTTGTGGGAATAGAAAACACATATGGGAACAAAACTAGCCTATCTACAAGCTCACAGCACATCACGTGTTGCAGACTGCACAGTAGCCTTAGCCTCGGTCCCAGCCTTACTCATCTGCGAAGAGAAAAGCCTGGTCACAACCTAAGGCAGAGAGTGCATAGCCGGAAGTGTCGAGCCGGAACATCCGTCAGATGTATTTCCTCCGGATACGATATTTCTCGACCAATCACAACACTAGTTTCATACACGGAGATGTAAACATTTGTAAAGCATCAACGTAATTTACAATTTTCCAGCAATGCACTCTACAGCGTAGGTCTTGCCCAGCGTGCAATAGCCTATATTGTTGTTAATTATTGCCTATTTGTATGGTTGCTTTTTACCAGCTCAGTTGAAGTTGTACCAAAGAATGCCTCCCTGAAATGCATTAGATTATAGGTCCTGGATTCCAGAGTGCGGTCTAGCCAACACCAACCCGGGACTCCTGAATCGCTGCCCTCCACAGTCTCCCATCTATCATCAGGTCATGAGCTCTATAGTGTTGTTAGCTAAGCTTTTTCGTCGCAGTGCATCTAGGTGGTGTGCTTCTTGCCTTTTCCTTACTTTGACCTGTGTTGGCTCCATATCTTATATAGGTTGGCTCCCACAGTGTCAGAATTGAGGGCGGCACAAATGATTAGCCTTGAGGATTAGCGTTGAGGACTTGAGAACTTGAGAATAAAAAGTGAGGATGGAAAAGCGAAGACGTAATTTTTGGGTGTAAAATTTGCCTCTGTAATAGGAAATGGGTGTGCACAAAGCACTGATATAGTAAATGAACGTAACATGGTTTGTATTGCTGTATACTGCAATAATGTGTGGTTGTCACAACATCTCAAGGCACACTTGCACATGTATCTCGCCACAGCGTTTGGAAGACACTAAACTTTCCATTTCACCCACCAGGTGTCCAAAGTACTGTAACGCATAGAGTGTACGAATGGTCCACTTAATTGGACTCTTACGGGTCTATTTGGTTGGGAGAATCACTCACAGCCTGGAACCATACTGTAAAACCCTCATTGCTTTTTTAACTCTGAGAGTTACAGACCCGTAGAGGTCTTGGACCCCCAACACCCCCCCCCCCCCCAGACCGGACTTTGAATACCAGCGATGTAAATGAATCCCTCACACTCTGGAAGCATCACTTGACTGAAGATGTTTACCATGCCACCATTTTACTGTCAAATGAGCCTCCTGTTGTATATATAGGCAAACATCGAACAACAGTTCAAGGACATAAATATCCCTCTTTTATATGTCAAACTATTCAAATGGTAAACTCACCTAAACTCCCTATGAACAAATACAAGGACACTCATATAATACAATCACACTTGTGTGAAGTGAGGTCGCTCTTATCATCATACATCATCACATTCTGTGCTCAGCCAATCATTTCCGTGGTACACACACACACACACACACACACACACACACACACACACACACACACACACACACACTTGCTTGCTTGCTTCACCGGGGTCAAAGTGGAGACCTGCGCAGAGAAGTTTTTAAAGTGCCACAGAGGTTGCGCAGTCCTCAATAGCACTACTTGACTGTAGGAGGGTGGATTCTGGTGGCAAGGGGAGCCCAAGACGACCAGCACCCTCCTCAGCTGCAGCCTTTTGTCTTCGCAGACTAACCCACAGGGCAGCGGGGCAGTGGTTGGGTGATGCCAGGGCGTGTCCACACTGTGGGCCTGCACATCACACCTCTGGGGACCACTGCAGCTCCGAGATCCCCTGTCACGTTAGCCTGGGGCCGCAGAGCCCCAGTTACCGTGCATGGCCACGAGGAGGCCTGGCAGGAGTCTTGGTGAAGGAGAGGCTGTGTACTGGCAGGAGAAGACTTACACCAGAGGCTGCTTCCCCGTTCACCACAAGGGCTAGCCAGCGGCAGTGTCTGTAAGCGAGAGGTTAGCAAGCTGGTGGGAAGTAGACATGCAACCTTCCCTCTAACTACTGCACTAGACGCATCACAACACCCTGTGTGCGCACACACACACACACACACACACACACACACACACACACACACACACACACACACACACACACACACACACACACACACACACACACACACAGCTGGGCATAGGAGGGGATGGCACCCCTCAATAATGTAATATTGTCAATTGTCATGGGAATGTTTGAGAATCATTGCAATAGGTGCAGCTGGGCATATATGTCAGCAGAGACAAATTATAAGCTTTTACATAGCTTTAATCATTAATGAACCACATCCATAAAACCTTTCCTTTCACTCCCCACCACTCAGTGCACCCACTCTCTCTCATGGATGACATACAGTATCAGCTTGCCTTCCCTCTCATTGCATTAGAGACATGCATGGAATAGTTCCTTTTCACACAATAGCGTCATTTGTTGTCCCACTCCTCACAATGCATTTTGATAATGCTCACCAACAAAAAGGTTATTCCTCCATCATGTAAATCTTATCATGCACAAGAATTACCCGGACTAAGGTAAAGATAAACGCGTAATTGCGAGGGTTTATCAGCGGTCTTCTTGTCAGACTGGTCAAATCGCCATTGCATTGTATTTTAGCAATCATAGGGTTCAAATGGCACAGATGGTGAAGAGCTAATCTAATCAATCAATCCTTTGTGCCTTTATGGCCAAGTTCCTCAATAAAAGGTTCCTCAGTTCTGAACAGTAAGGGTCACTTAAAGAAGCTGTGTAGGTGATTTATTTGTATTTTTACAAGTGTTAAATAGTTGTAGATCTGTTATTTTCCTGCGAAAGTTTCCACTCAGAAAATGGATCCTGGGGTTTAAGTGAAATGTTATTATGTTTACCTTTCCAAGGCTGAGGTGACTAAAACCTGCTCGCTACCATTGTCCTCAGCAGGGATCATTGGCCACGGACATACAAACTGAGTAGACAAAAACAAAGAGATAGTCCTAAATGACCATTGTCTGTAACTCTGAGAGGGTATAAATGGAACCAAATGGACCCTTACAGGCCCGGGTCCATTTGGTTCCATTTATACACTCTCTGGGTTATGGGGGTCCTTAGAAATAAGATGTTTGAGAACCACTGTACTAGTGGACTCATAATGTGCCATAATCAGTGTATGTCTACACATTCAGAAAAAAACATGGAGACTGACATTCAGTAATTGGGACTTAATGATCAAAATAAGAACCTTAAAATGATAAAATGTAGAATTGCCACAGGCGAGGCCAAGTCTTTGCTGCGGAACACATTTGTTTGCTTGCGTGCGGACACATCGATGACCCCTGGTCCTATCAGACATTGAGCACGGCAGGCGGCGGCCTGTAGTAGCCGAGGTGCTTCTTGAGGATGGGCTGCTGCCTCCGGTTCTCCTTGGTGATGGGGACGAGCACCAGGCCTACCACGAACACCATCAGGCCGATGGAGACCAGCGCCGGGCCCAGGATGTTAGTCACCTTCCGGGAGTGGCCGGCGAAGTACAGCCCGCTGATGATGAAGCCGCATGCCAGGAAGCTCCCGCCCGTGGACATCAGGTGGATGGGGAACCAGTAGACGTCGCAGACGCTGTCGCGGCCGCTGCCACTGCCGGGACCCCCGCCGTCGTTGTTGGTCCAGAGGGATTCGCTCCGGGACAGGCTGAACACGGTGCTGTCGGTCCTGTGGGTACGACAGTTAAACCAAACGGATCGGTTTAATCGGTTGTAACAAATAATACAAATTAATCGATAATTTTATATGATATTGAGCGATTGATGATCTATCACTGATTCAGGTGTGCCATTATAGGTGAAAAGGTTCAGAAAATAATAAAATCACAGAAAAAAAAGATAGCAGACCATCTACAAGCTCACAACGTGTCACAAGGCTATTTTCAATATTTTTGCAAGACACCGCTGTGCGGCAAACTATAAAGTAACGCTTAAAACCAGGAATGGATCTGTGTCATTTTAGGTTTTTGCATTGGCTATCCAAAAATAGCAGATCTACAAGCTCACAGCGTGTCACTTTTAGTTCAGAAGGCATTTGTAGAATCGCCCTCAGGTCTTAATGGGTTAGTTAGTTAAGCGGTTCATCGAGTTGTTAATCACATCAATGTTGTCACATATATTGTAAAAGTAATCGCTAAGGAGATAACTGACGGTTGCAGCCCTTACCTGCTTCCTAGCGGGGTCAGCTGGTCCCTGGAGCGAGAGAGGGTACACTCCCCGAGGGGGATGTTCTCTGGGCTGCCGACTGGCATGCTTTCACCGGTGCTGCCCGCGTCCTGAACCCGCCTGGCGCTGCCGCTCTCCTCTGCAACGTTGGAACAGAAATGATTTTCTATTCAAACAACAGATGAGCATCAGCCGCAATGACTCTGTCTCTCTGGAGGGGAGCACCAGAGAGACAGACACAGAGACGGCCATAGTTGTCACAGCAGGCCTTAGCTGAATGGTGTATGGTTCCTAAACTTTTTACATGTCAAGAACCCCTCAAATTGAAGTATATTTGGCCACAGACCCGCATCTAAAAAGGTTTTGTGCTAGCGACCCCCCAGAAGAGAAGATTTAGGTTAAAAGAAAATGCTAAATTATTCACATACATATTTTTTGTATAAAAGCATAAAATAGGCTATGGTTAAAATTATTGTGACATTCTTATACTAATCATGCTAGGGAGTCCATGGACCCACCCCAAGGACCCCTGGGTGTCCCCAGACCCCACTTTGAGAACCTTTGGTGTCCGAGTGGGATGGCATTACCACCCCCTTAGCTTTCGTATACTCAACAGGTAATTTATTCAAATTCCCTCCACCTCTTTTCTCTGTGTTCTTTTTGCAGATCAGATTTTAGATCATAGACATTTAGGTTTCTCCCTGAAACCGTACATTCATAAATCACCTCCCTATTTTAATGAGTGTGTTAGATTTTCATAGGTGTGTCCGGCAGAGCCAAGGGCATGCCAATGTGCAAGTCTGATAGACAGCATTGACACATGCACCTACAATCTAAAAACACCCTTGAACTTGATTAGCTGCAGCTGTGTTTATTACATACATCACTGTGTAGGCCTACTTTACGGTCAATGTTATGCAGCTTGCCATGTTTTGACCCTGCTGTAGTTTTTTTTAACCTCAAGTAGAAAACAAACTACAAAATCAGCCTAGGCCCTAGGTTTCATGCCCCTTAAGTTTTATTATTATTTTTATGAAAATGGTAGAGAGGCGATCAGGGAAACAGACGTTCACGTGCCGTCCACTGTGATGAAGACACTAAACTCCCAGACCTGCACCTCATGATCATGCCATCAGCTGGGTGAAGCCGAAACGCCCCATGGGAGTAACAAAGGCGTCCCCTCCATTCAGTTTGGTCTACTTTTTGCTCTACTTTAGGCTTCCGTGTCATGTGAAATAAATGGTTCCCACGACAGGCTCAATTAAGGGTCGGTAAAATAAATTCACTGACATCTGGGAGCACTCAACAACATGAAAAGTATACTGTAATTAATTACTGACTGACATGTTCATTAACTGCATCAAAATAACTGAAATCTGAAGTCTAGCATTTAAACATAATCTGCCTTTTCTAGCTCCAAAACAATACAGGAGAGTGTATAGACAAACACCTACCTTTCAAGTCTGACGTAAGTTGCTTTGGGCTCTATTTCTGAGGAAGTGATAATATAGATTTAAAACCCATTATCCGGTAACATAGAGGCATGGACACGCTGTCAGAACTCCTGCATTCAGGCCGACGTTCAGCCACAAACAACAAGTAAATGCATTTGGACTACACTAAACCCACCCTTTTTCTCTCCACCTCCTCAACAGCATCCTCTGGACACCATCCCTTACCATCATCCACCAGCGCAGGCACTTATAGTCCTGATGCAGCATCCAGGGCAGGGGGCTCGCCTCCTGGTCCCCGTGGAATAGCCATTGCAACCCCACCGCAGTGAGCTCACAACTCAAAACCTCAATGGCATGGCGTCTCTCTATGGTCTATTCAATACATACAGTATCTTTCCTAAACTTCTCTGAGTGGCTTGGACGTTTCCCTTAGGTCAAAAACGGGGCAAGTTCCTCCACAAATTGGACAATCAAGGGAAGATAAGCACGGGCGGACAAACTTTCCACACAATGAAGAGCTGGGCAGGGAAAGTGGAAAGCAAATGGATCTCTGTCTGTGCTGCTGGCTGGATTGATGTAAGCAAGCAATCACCAATACATACGGGGGCTTTCCAATATGGCCTCATATGTTGGTACCGTATTGATCTCGAAATACCCCCAGAGCTATTATCCGCAAGTTGTAGTTTTGTTCCGTGTATGTGGGATCAATGAAATCTGTGTGGCTGACTGTGGTATCAGCAGGCCTCAGACAATGCATAGAGAAGCACGTATAGAATTTTGAGTTCCTGGCTGTAAACAGAGCATTCTTGCCTCATTTTGACTGTGTGAGTGTGAGTGTGAGTGTGAGTGTGAGTGTGAGTGTGAGTGTGAGTGTGTGTGAGTGTGTGTGTGTGTGTGTGTGTGTGTGTGTGTGTCTACTGTATATTTTGCTGCCTCTGAAGGGGAAATTCTATTTGAAACGTGATACCGTTCCACACACGTTTCCAGTAAACGTCTTCTCTGTGAAACTTTTGCCCAGTGGTGGAAGAAGTACTCCCATTTTGGACTTAAGTAAAAGTACCAATAGTACCATCCACAATGAAGAAATACTAGCTCTGTTTAAAAGTCTGGTATTCAAAATGTACTACTTGAGTAAAAGTATTTGCATTAAAATATACTTAAGTACTGAAATCACGCAGATCTACAAGCTCACAACGCAACGAGTTGGGAGCTTGTAGATCGGCTATTTTCAAATAGCCTGATTATACATACCGGTAGGGATGAAGTGGTTAATGTATGTCTTGAAATAATAATACAAATCTACAAAGTAACTAACAAAAGTTTTCAAATAATTGTAGTGGAGTAAAAAGGATATTATTTAATTGCCTCTGAGATGTATAGTGGAGTAGAAGTATAGAAAATTGGAAACTCTCAAGTAAAGTAAGAATTCCTCAAAAGTGCACTTATAGTAGCCTCCTCAAGTAAATGCATGTAGTTACTTTACAGCACTTTCTTTTTGCCATCGGTTGTTTTGCTTCGGAACAGTTGTTGAGATTGCGGCCATTGATCGGAAACGTGATCCTTCACTTTAATCAATTTATAATCTACAGACAGCTGCTTCGCAGGGAAATGGCTTATTAGGATTACTACTTAGCAAGCACTTGTCATTATTAGATTGCTACTGTCATCTGTCTCAAATGTACTGTCTATGTACAAGATGTTTCTTCACCCTAGGTCCATGCATGCCACTCTGCCGGTCCCTGGCTAGCATATACTGCCTGTATAGTTAACTGAGCTCTATACTTTTGTTTTAGTATAGTCTACTCTAAACAGTCCTCAAAGTAAAGCTCTCTCGAGTTGCGGATTGCCACTCCCTGGCACATGACAGGTTAAGAAGCACCCTATCATCATGACAACACCCTGTGTGGCATGCAAACGACAATTTGTGCAATAGATGAATGAGCCCAGCAGAGGGCAGTGCTTCCCTGTGCCTTGCCGCATGCATCAAATTCAATGCTGTATGACTTGTGAAATGTTATGCATCATTTATGCTGTCTTACAGAAACAATATATATATATTAATTTAGTCAGTATAGTAGCCTTTAGTCAGTATGAATAGCATCGTGGCTCTGCTTCAAATTGAATCCGTCATGGGCAGGCTTGAGGTTGTGCCTAAAAGATAACAGTCATCTACACTATATATTTGTTTCACCACTTGAAGCCCAGCATTCATATACTGGGTGAGAATTAGCCCAACTCAGTGTAGCTTTAAAGGAGCACTTCACCCAATTTCAACCATATCTTCATATAAGTGGTCCTCATCGATGCTCATTTAAAATACTATGGCACATTTTTGTCTACTCTGGGGGTGGGCTCCCTTCATGTGGACAGTTCAGAAACCTGCCTATAGCAATGACACCATCATGGACATATAGAACATATCCGTGGTCATCATATGGGCATGCCTAGCAATAGATGCCAAAACAGTGGGAACATTTCCATGTTTGTGTCGATGTGTCGAGTGTCACATGAATAGAAATGAATAAAAATGATTTCATTCACCCGTTTTATTCCCATTGCTGCGTCGTCCTCCAAACACATGCAGCTGATGTTGTTTACAGAACTACTCAGGTTTTAGTCTCATTCAAGATGACATCCAGACATTGTATTACTCATTTTACTTAATCAGCACGCTAATATATGTATCTGAAAACATTATAGGTTAGAAATAAGCCACGAGCGCCTGGGCCGTGGCTCAGCGGTCCAGGCACCTTGGCCGGTAGCCCGAGCCTGGCAGTGTGAGACTGCCTGTCTCTCTGTCAGTTTGTAAACAAACAATCTGCATACGTCCCATAGCCTGGAGGGATGCAACGTTCTGATTGGTTAAAAAACACACAGCTTTCTGTTTCAGAGTGAAACTTCAAAATAAAATGCCTGTATTTTTCATTTCCCTAGGTCGGGCCCTGTGCGAGACTATTTCAAATAGGTACAGCTGTTGCTTCCATCAAAACCGTATTCATAGTCACCGATTGCAATGTAACGCAACACAGGAACCCCATGCAGCTAGTGTTTTTGGTCGTCCAACAGTTTCTTAACCACTCTGTGGGAGGAGACTCAAAAGCAGATACAGTGTCGGAGAGCAGTCTAATAACAGCAGCGGTAGTGCTGGAGGTGCACTGAACGCACATGTTCATTCACTGGGCGCGCAAACACAAAAAGTGTCGTTCTTGATTGTGAATACGCACACGCAAATCACACGCATGGGGCCTTTTGATTTGGTGTAGCTCCAGGGCCCTCGGAGGGGTTGACTGAAAGTGGACAGTGGACGTCACAAACATAACATGCGGACCTGCGAGGCGCACCCTTGCTTCGATCCACACCAAACTTGGGACAAGTCTGTGTTCCAGTATTGACTGGCCATTTGTTTTCTCTTTTACTTTTAATTTACACCTTAGTATTTGGTCAAAATGTAAAGTAGCAAAGGTGAACATTTTCATTCATTTCATTAAAAGTGAAAAAAGTGATGTTACATTAAAATTAACCAATTCAAAATTACTTCATTCACAGGTAAATATAACTTAGTCTAATGATTACTACCCACCTCTGCTCTTCTTCTTGTTTTAGATTTAAGGTGGGTTGACCATTGAGGGGTATACCGCCACCTACTGCACCAAAGTATATCTACTGGGTTATATCAGCTTTCCATTCTACAACCCACACACCAATTTCTTAGTTCAAGTTGGTCCAAATCCTTCCGTCAGTGTATCGTCCTCCATATCTTATATCCACAACATTCAAGAAGCTCCTGGTTGCATCCGGCAGAATCTTTATTCTGTCTGACTTCCCTTGTATTTCCACGGGACAGTTTATGAACACCAACAATACATTTTTGTCCAAGCAGACGTTGTGTTCAGCTCCATTCCATTTTGTCCTCTGGTAATGTTTTGCTCTGCCACCCTTTCATTCCCGTCCAGTCTCTTGAAAGCTTCAGCATGTGACCTTCTCTTTTCTTGTCGAATTCTATTCACCTTCACTTCATTAATTCTTTGAGGATATATGTGCTGACATTATCCTGCATAATGCTTCCCTTCCTAATGCAGACACTTGACTGTACTTGCTTTTCTTCACATGCAGTCTACCTTTCCACGTCTTCCGTCTCCTCTACACACCTCCGCAGCAATATGCCCGTATTCCTGACATCAAAAACACATGATCAGAGTTTTCTCAAATGGCCTGACTCTTTAACACACATATTCCAAATATACTCTGTCCGGCGAATGCCCTTCAAAGTCAAACGTATTGGCTTGCTGTCCTCCTTCTTCCCTTCCCTCTAAACTGTGTCACCCTTCAGGCCTCACACAGCTTCAACTACACCCGCCCACCTTTATTTGTACATCTTTAAATGTTCTGATGAATTGAAAATGGAGGACCCTGATGTAAACAAGTCCAGTGCTTTTCCTGGTTTCATCCTTTTCCTGGTTTCATCCTCATAGCAGTTTTTGGATTGACTTGTGCTTTCGTTTTGTTATGTACCCATTCTACATACTGTGAATACAAAATTCAATCAATCACTCAATTACCAATGGTATACAAATGAAGGCTCTGTTCCATTTAGGACTACATTATGACTTGGGAGAAGTGCTTTCTAATCGAGAAAGACAACAACACCAGTCTATTATTTAAAAAGATAAAATAAAATAGTGAAAATAGCCGATACTACAAGTTCACGACTTGTCACATCACGATGCGTGAGCATGTAGATCTGTTATTGTCACTACTCTTATTGCGAACGCAGTGAGCCACTTACTATGACAGCAAGGGCTGAATGTCTGTGTGTGTGTCTGTCCCACTGTTACACCACCCGCCCGCCACCAGAGGGCGCAGCTGTAGCACACACACACACAGGGCGCAGCTGTAGAGCACACACACACACACACACACACACACACACACACACACACGCACACGCACACGCACACGCGCACACACACACACACACACACACACACGCACACACAACCACACACACACAAGCTGCGTTCGCTTCACGCGTTTGCGCGTCTTACTTGTGTGACACAAAAACACAAGTTGAAAGATATGAGGTTTCTGTCCGACAGCAACGATATTCAAATTGTTAATAATGTTCCATTTGCAGGCACAATCAGACAGTATAAAAAAACTGATTAAAACATTATAACGTCTTTGTCGGGTAGAAACTTCATATGTCCAAAACTTACTTTTCAGGTTCAAATAAAAAAATAGCAAAAGTAGCAGATTGACAAGCTCAAAACAAACTTGTGGAGCTGCTATTTTTTTATACTGTACCTTTGTGTGATCAAGTAGTAGGGCATTGATTTACAAAACAAAAAAAAGTTTCTGCCTGACAGCAATGATAAGGTGTGCTGCATGCAGGCAGGATGAACATGGCCAACAGAAGGCTGATAACACGAGCAGCATGTATCTGGACCAGGGTTTTAAACCATTAACTCTCTGTTTGAGTCTGCATGAGGCTGGCCTTTGAGGCGCTTGGGAAAACAGTATTAGTCACAGGATGTCTTGCACACGTCCTCGGGTTAAAGCAACCGGAACAAAGACCCTCTAACAACTTCTGCCCTCACTGTTTGCCAAGGTTGAGCATTAAACAGCGTTCAATGTTCACATACGTTCAACAGCACCATCCCTCACCGTTTGTCAAGGTTGGGCATTAAACAGGCAAAGTAAACAGCAATACTAACCACAACTCCAACTCCCACTGTTTGTTAAGGCTCAGGATTAAACAGCAATGAGTAAATATATCAATAACACAATGGCAGTTAAGTATCCTAATTCAACATTAATTTAGACCAGTGAACAAAGTGGGGTCACCAGAGGTCCTTGAGGGAGTTCCAAGGGGTCCCCGACTCCCCAGCAAAAAAGGAGGAACCATTTAAATGTTAAACACTTAAGCTTGGCCTATACTTTTACTTTTACTAGCTCATGTCATGACAAATTTTGATCAGCAATTTTTTACTGTTATTGTCTCCACCAGGCCGAAGGCATGGAGGGAGAGTATGTTTTGCACTCCGTCCGTCCGTGTGTCCGTGTGTCCGTGTGTCCGTCCGTGTGTGTGTCCGTGAGCAGCTAATCTCCCGCACCGTTAACCTGGTCGATGCCAAATTTTGCACACACACTCACTGGATGCCAACGATGAACCTCTGCCCCAAAATTTCCAGAACGGCCTGTTATAGCGCCACCAGGAGGCCGCTTTGTGCAAAACAAGTTTTTGCACAGTACACCTACAGATTTTATCCAAACATTGCGCAAATTGGTACACAGTCTCTCTAGAGCCATTCAACGAAACGGGTCTTTCAGATTTCTCAGACTCCATCCTGATTGGTTAAGATTGGCTTCACAGTTCACAGGAGTGCTCAGTTTCAAACAAAATGCTGCAAATCATGAACACATCGCGTGATTTCCGTGAAATTGTGCACGCACATTCCCACTAGGCCGAGGAAGAAATGCCACATGAACAATTTCAACTCAGCCTCAAGGTGGCGCTATAACTGGCCGAAAAGTGTTTTTACCTCTAATTTTCATTGTTTTGTTCCACTTTTGCTGTGGCAATGTAAACGTCACACACACAAACGTCACACACACACACACAGTAATGTGGCATGATAATTGACCTCATTCTACTCGGGGTTGGAAATGAACATGGATTGACTGCTCAGCAAATTCAACCACTTTAAGACAAATGAAAGATGCTGACGCTCACCCTTTGAGCCAGAGACTGACTAGGTAGACTGTGGACGAGCAAGAAGGCCGCTCCGGGCAAATGATCAAACCCTGGTTTCACGGTTGAATTGCAAAGACCTCAATAAACACCACGCTCGATAATATTTACTTGGACGGTATTATGTGATGTATAACTAAGCCTATGAAGTGATGCAACACTAACTTCAGATAATAATACATTATGCAGTACCAGTGGAAGCTGCGTGACGCATAGTAGCCTAACTGGCTTATCACAGACAGTAACCTGTTTGAAGGCAAGGCATGCACATATAATACGTCTATTTTCAGCAATGTTAGACTAAGTTCTTGATGTTCTTAAGCTGATAAAATGTAAGTATTCAAAATTGTTTTTTGACTATACTGGTCATTGTGAGATGTCTGTAAAAAAGTATTTTATGGTACAATCACACACAACAACCTGTCATTTTGCAGCTCATCTTTAAAAAAATATTTGCTTTGTTTACGGATTGGAGAGTTTCAGTGGTAGTTAACGTCAGGGCAACAGACACAGGGTTACTTCAGAGTTCAGATATTTTATTTGCATATTATGTCACATCTACATAATACACAATATTAGTTGCTTTTTATATGATTATTATGCAAATTAGTTCGAAGTAGATGATGTTAGCAGCATCCAGCTGCAAAATGAGAATTTTGCCTGGCAGCTTCACATGGCTTCTTCCACTACCCTTCTTTCTTGCTTTATTCTGGCTCTGTCTACCGCCACCAAACTGGTTCCAACTGCTTAGGACAGAAAAACAACAGGTCACAATGCTGATATGGCACTGGCCGTTCGGAGAGTCCTTTGACCTAAACTCCTGCGATGCCATGTTCAACATCAAAGGCTGCCATTTGACGGCTAACAGAGAGCTGTTGGGTGTTGCGGACGCTGTCCTCATCCACCACAGAGAGATTGAAGGGGATTTGTCTAATTTGCCCCGGCTACAACACCGGCCACGGTTTCCGAAATGGCTGTGGATGAATTTTGAATCACCCTCCAACTCTAAGAGAATAATTGGCCTAAATAATCAATTCAACCTGACCGTGAGCTACAGGCGGGATGCAGATGTGAGTTTGCCCTATGGTTCCATCACCAGGAGGACCAGGGAGGAGAAGACGCCTGATATCCCTCCTAAACACAAATTGATCTGCTGGATTGTGAGCAACTGGAGCCCAGAACATAAGAGAATACACTACTACAAGCCCCTTCGCATGTTCATCCACATTCATTCCTATGGAAGCCCATTTTACTCCCAAGTCAGCGAGAGTGAATACACAATGATCGTAGCAAGCTGCAAATTCTACCTGGCATTTGAGAACTCCATCCATGAATACTACATCACGGAGAAGGTCTACAGGTGTTGGGCTCTGTTCCTGTGGTGCTCGGGCCTTCAAGGGAGAACTACGAGAAGTTTATCCCTGGAGACGCCTTCATCCACGTAGATGACTTCTCCTCGCCCCAGGCCCTAGCCAAGCAGATCCTTCATCTGGACCAGGACCCGGTCGGCTACCAGAAGTACTTCAACTGGAAGAGAAAACACAAGGCTAGTCTCACCTTATTCCCCCTACAAGCTGTATGTCACAGCTGTAATTACATAAGACAACACTATGGCAGGAAACAAACTGTTGACAATCTGTATGAGTGGTACTGGGGAAAGGAAACTTCAGGAATGGGGGTGATGATACCCATATGAGATCTCTGAAACAAACAAACTGTCAATCTTCCTTTGCTATCCCTTTTATGTTTTACTGACAAATCACAATTGATTAGAAGAAGCTGTGCCTAATTGAACAAGTGGTGGCAGCACTGAAGAGCCAGGCAGACAACAAAAGCAGACAATGTGAATGAAATGAAGAATTGATGAACGACAATAATTTTGTCCAAAAATGTCCAGGTTATTTTCAGAGCGCCTTTAAAGGTGACTGGTGCATAAAAAACATGTAAAGGTAATGTTGGCAAGACAATTGATAATTATTATGGGTGCAAAATTATGAAATTATGACCGATATCCGATCTCTGATTATTTGCAGGGTCATATCTGCCGATACCGATTCTGACCGATTCCGATATTATACAGAGGACCACAATGGAAACAAGCCTATAGGCCTAGGGGCTTGGCCGAAAGCATGTTAATAAAGTATTCAATCAATCAATAAATAGCATATACTCTTTTCCAAGTGTCTGTTTTCACAACTGAATGACTACTGAATGAGATAAGTACACAAATTAAATATAGATTTATTTTTTTATTTTTTGCTGGTGAAAACCGATTAAATAATCTGTATTATTTTGAGACCGTTCCGATACTGATATGGCCGATTCCGATTATGCTACTGATTAATCGTGCATCCCTAATAATTATCAATTTCTAAGAATTTCTAAGAAGCTACTCTCTCTGTAATTACAGAGAGAGTGGCTTCTTAGAAATGGTTTTCAGCTGAACCTAGTGACTGACTGAACAAACCCATCTGCAACACAGCCGAGATGACTGTCAAAACACATCCTGTGGTTTACACGTCTTCAGATAAACACAATTTTAACGTCAACAACATTTAGACCAACACGACTAAAATGACTATGAATGGGGCTGCAGAACAGGTGAACAGGTGCAGACACAAACAATGAGACAGTAATAGTAACTGTAAAACATATTCATCGCAGAGCACAGGCTGTGCAGGTGTTGCATGTTTTCAGTTATTTTTTTCCCTTTTTTTCAGTTCCTCAATACAGATGAAAGCTGTTTCCAATAAGTGAACAGTGTATTACCAGTATCTTCAAACTGAATAACACAACAATGTTAAGAGTCTAAAAACCCTTCTAGTGATTGTTCAGAGCAGCACAATCTGTTTATAAATCTGTATAAACAGGAGATATGAGCTTCAAGCTAACCATCTATAAAGGTTTCTTTCTTCTAATGATTCTACAGAAAATCACGTTTGGTAACCACTCTGTTTAACTATGATGATTTGTATACATGTACTGATACCTGTCCATTCAAAGGCCAAAGGCCCGCACTGGCCCTACCTGGACCCTCATCAAACCCTGTACACTCAAGACACTGCCCTTAGATCTCCATATATGGAGCTGACCTGTTCTGACATTCCATATGTTGATCTGACCTCAACAAACCCTGTACACTCAAGACGCGCTCCATGTATATGGCCACTAGTACAGAATTCATTCCATATGTTGATCTGACCCCCCATGCCAAAACGCCAGCACTCGCCCAGCAGTCTGCCGTTACCCTGGCGGATGAGTGCATGCCCTCGCCGCTTCTCGCCCTCAGGGTGTGGTTATAGCCTAATTTAATTAATGTATTTATTTCATTCAAAGAAAAAGCACATGAATGAGCACTGATCTGTAAATCTGCCATTGTTGGTAAGCTGGCATAATGCTATCTAAATGTTATACAAACACGAATGGAATGTGTGTCATGGTTTGAGTCTTGTCTGTATTTCCTCTTCGGCCACTCCCACATTCTATTCCACCACACTGCAGACCCATACACCTGTCTCCCACTGCCTCATCAGCCCAACAGTTCCCTTCTCATTACACACCTGTGCCTACTTCTGCAATCAAGCCACCGCCTATAAAACTGGACTCATTGTCTCCACCAGGCCGAAGGCATGGGGGGAGAGTATGTTTTGCACTCCGTCCGTCCGTCTGTGTGCGTGCGTGCGTCCGTCCGTCCGTCCGTCCGTGTGTGTGTGTGTGTGTGTGTGTGTGTCCGTCCGTGTCCATGAGCAGCTAATCTCGGCCACCATTAACCCGGTCGATGCCAAAGTTTGCACACACACTCCCTGGATGCCAACGATGAACCTCTGCCCCAAACTTTCCAGAACGGCCTTTTATAGCGCCACCAGGAGGCCGCTTTGTGCAAAACAAGTTTTTGCACAGTACACCTACAGATTTTGTCCAAACATCACGCAAATTGGTACACAGTCTCTCTAGAGCCATTCAACGAAACCGGTCTTTCAGATTTCTCACACTCCATCCTGATTGGTTAAGATTGGCTTCCAAAGTTCACAGGAGTGCTCAGTTTCAAACAAAATGCTGCAAATCATGAACACATCGCGTGATTTCCGTGAAATTGTGCACCCACATTCCCACTAGGCCGAGGACGAAATGCCACATGAACAATTTCAACTCAGCCTCAAGGTGGCGCTATAACTGGCCGAAAAGTGTTTTTACCTCTAACTGCACAGATCTGTGGATAACTTTGTATGCCAACTCCCTAGAGGCCAAGGAAAAACCTTTGCCTGGAATTCTTTACTTTTGTTGCCCTTTTATCCAACCACCAGATGAAGGCAAGCTGCAATGTCCTACATTCCTATCCTGGTGGAGACCTGTGCCCAGAAGGGCACTTTTTCTAGTTGAAAATATATTGTCATGACATGCCCAAAATAGTATATATTTTGTTAAATATATATATTTTTTAAATACTACAACGATATAGCCAGATAGATGTATGGCGGTTTGATGTGACTGGAGACGCCACTATGTGGGGATCAGGATGAATTAGAGAGTGACTATTGGCTATAGACAAATCCACAGAGGGGTGCCCTGGGCGTGGCCATTACTGAGGTGTACCATGAACTGATACCTGACCTACAGGACACTAGTCCATGGATTAGTAGTAGTACCCTCTAGGCCAGGTGTAGCAAATCAGTTAATGGTACACCTCAGTAATGGCCGCGATTCTGTTGATTCGTCTATATCTCTCTATCCATGGGCATATCCATTGACCATGGGCATCACCAAAATGTGGAACGCCCTACCAACAGTCATTAAGACATGCAAATCCGTTGACTCCTTCAAAACCACTCTCAAAGGGCACCTACGGACGGCTGCAATTCGAAACTGGCCCCCGTAAAATCTGAATCCCCCCCACCGAGTTTGTGCTTGAAATGTACTGTAATTCTACAAACTGTTAATAAATATTTCAATCAATCAATCACTCCCAGAACTGATGAAGTCAAGCAGAAGACGGCTCAAGGCAGGGACCCTTTTATTTTCTTCTGCTACTGCTTATGTTGTATGGTATGTGTAAATACTAATAATATAACTCAAGCTGTTGTAGTATTGCTCAATGCTGTCATTTTGGGACCCAAAGGCCGCTCTGGAATTGAATCTACAGTTAAGTATGTTGTGTTGTGTCTGGCATTGAAGGTAGTGAGAACAGGTTATGTGTAGGTACAGTATGTGGTTCTTGGTCACTTGAATTATCCTATGTGTGAGTTTGCTGTTTCTTTTTAAATTCAAGCTAGACTAGAGCTTTGTTCTTTCTTTCTTTCTGACCCAAACGAACCGTGTCGACGGATTGGCGGTGCAACGTAGGTGTGAGGGCCGGAACCTCTAGCAAATAAAAGAGGAACGGTTTTGGACATAGCAACGACATTCACTATAGGCTACCAGCGGAGTAAACGGAATTTCCACCGATCAAAAGAGGAAGGTATCCATGGTCCCCTCGACCTGATGACCGTGGTAACATCAACCGGGGGGCACATTGTTCCACCTCTCCCCCTCCCTCTGTGATATGGGACTGATGGAGGAGAGAGACAGCCGACACTAATACAATCCAGGGGGAAAGGTGTAGAACATATTGTATAAACAGATCAATAGTATTTCTTACAGCCTGGTAACTGGGCAGGAGGAGCTGGCCTGGCTCACTCCTCTCGTTAATCTGATGGACGGGCCGGAGTCCCTCAGGACTCTATTCTGTTTTCACACTACATTACATACAATTAAGTATCTACGCTGAAAATAGCAAATATATTTAACCAAACTGACCCTTGCATTTGTTTCCATTTGCGCACTTTCAGAGTTAAGTACTTTTACTTTGATTATCAAAATGTTTCAGAAAATAGCAGAAATAGCCCATCTACGAGCTCACAGCGGTTGTGAGCTATTTCTTTTATCTATATCTTTGTGTTACAGCTTTATATAACAAACTATGGCACTTATTTGTGAAAGGACATAAAAAGTTGGAAGATGGAGATACAAGGTTTCTATGATGACTCACATGCTCCCATTTTGTTCATGTTGGGTGAATGGCAAGTCGATAAACAGAGGGAACACTGCATGACGGAGATGTCTGTTGAATCAAAAATAAAGGCACAATAACTCCAAATAACTAATTTCAGACTGTGTTGAAAATGCTAAAAAGTAGAACATTCATTAGTTGTTAATAATGATGGTTTATTGTTTCATTGTGGTGGTTTGTGAATGGAGGCGTAGCTCGCTATAACCTCAAGCACAAAACTATTGAAACAAGGTTGTTTATGAATCCTCGCTGTCGGGTAGAAACCTTGTAAGTCTGAATGCATTACTTTACAGTTCCCAAACTTGCCAGGCTGTGACCCCTCCAAATACTCATAATACTCAATGTGGGACCTCCCCACCCTTTTTTATTCCCTGAAGAAGACCTCCTAGGTCGAAACGTTGGATTCTTGTCAATAAATAAACAGCATCGTGGCTACGAGTGTGCAGCCTTTTTCTCATGTTTACTCATTCACTGCCTTAGGTCAGCACCTCACCAACTTTTGTTTGACTCGGTTCCACAGATGAATATTGTGAAAATAGCCAATAATAGTAATATTCGTTTACAGTATAGTTTGTTTGTTGTATAGGGTTCCCAACCAAAGAGCACCTTCATTACACTTGTTTTCTGTCTTCCGAGCACTCTAGTCTAGACCATTCCTTGTTTATGACCAATTGGTTTGTTTTCTTTGTTAAGGTAAGTTTTATATTCAAATGGAAACAAATGGACACTTACGGACGAAGACATGACCTTTTCAAAAGTGTTGGCCTGTAATGACATGCCCAAATCAGGGACGTCAGGGTTAGTATGTATGAAGATTTATTCCGTATTTATGCAGGGTTAGCCATGGCAGTGACTGGCTGTGCCCCGGCCAGTGTCCCCACAGCTTGAGGTTGCCTCTGAGTGACACTCCACAGAGAGACCAGCCGACAGCTTAACCTTTCAGCGAATATCAAAGCCTCAAGAAGAAGTTCAGTTGGAGTGGTGAGAAAGAAACACTCGGATACTGTATATATCCTTGCTGTCGGGCAGAAACCTCCTATAGCCATATGAAACCTTTTAGTGTTTCTTTGTAAATTAATGCCCTACTTGATCGTCACACAAACATAGCAGATGTACAAGCTCAAAAGGTCAAAATATTTGGTGCTGCGTTTCAAGCTTGTAGATCTGCTACTATTTTGGAATTTGAATCCTGAAAAGTAACAGTTACATGGATATAAGGTTTCCACCCGACAGAGACGATATCATTTTGTTCAACTAAGTAGCAAAGCTATAGCTATACCATAATGCAAAAGTATTAAAGTATTGTCTTCAAAATATACTTACGGTTATACAGTAAAGTACCAAAATGTATTTAAAGAAATACCTAAAAGCTTGTAGATTGCCTATTTTCAAATAGACAAAGTATAAATGAGGGCTTAGGGGTTTTGTAGGTTTTGTTTTTAGATTAAATAATAATAATAATTATTATTATTATTAGATAGATAGATGATAGACAGATAGATAGATGTTGTGTGATTGTCTAAAAAGCAATAAAGTTGTATTGACCAAGGGGCTGAGCTGGTTGCATCAAGGTTACCGGGCAGAGTTTCATACTGCCATCACTAGGCTGCATGGCACCTTTTGACTTTGTAGGTCAACTATGTTGCACGCGGCACCGCCATGCGGCAGACGCAGAGCTATACATTATGGGCTTGAAAGCAATGATTGCACTTCACGAGAGACTCCCTGACATGTAATTTCACAAGTCAAGAGAGTGACTTAACGCTATCGCAGGGCGTGTGCGTCCAGAGAGCCATGGGAAATAAGAGCAATCTAGCTGTAGGGGGGAAGGGGGTCAAATGGATAAAAGAGCGGGCATCTGACACCCACCTTTAAATATGACTGAGCTATGACAGCTCTGCCACTTTATTTTGTCACACATCTGGGGTTACTGGGGGCCATCTCAACAGAGCAGCGGAACTATTGGAGGGTGTGGCTCTGCCGACACACAGAGTTCAGAGGTCGCGGTATCGATCTCTGGCCTGTGGGTTGGGGTAAACATCTTTGATGGAGACCCACCGCCATACAAACTGTGATTTATTAACAACGTTTTATAACATGGATAATTTAACTCAGGGTGTACAAACCATAGACTGTAAAATAATATGGACAAAGCGTTCTCCGGGTCTGATATGGACATAAGATGAAGCCTGTCAGTCCTTGAATTGTAAATCGCCATCTTTCTAGATCCGTTTGGGCCCAGCTGGCCATTGGCTGGCCCAGACAACGAGTAAACGGAGGGGTGGCTCGAACGGGGGGTGGCTCCCGATCATGTAACGGTAGCCACACCCCTCAGAATATACTCGACTTTATGGTCATTTTTTTAATAAATGGGACCATAATTTTCCAAAAATAATATTATGACATGAAAAATTAGACTTTAAACTAGTGACTGGAAGCATAAAGTATTCATGACCATGTTTATTAATGTAGTAATACAGTCTAGGTGAAGTTGGGCCCAAATACATGGCCCAATGACAGCGCCACAACAGGCCATTATATGAACTTTCAGGAAGTCCCGATTTCCTTAGTGGCTTCACAAAACCTCGTAAACACAAGAACACAATGAAAGGGATCACAAATTCACAAAGCAAACATAAAGGCCACCCACCCCTACCATACCATGCCAGAAAGCCGGAAACGCTTTGCAGACGCTGCAAGTTGCAGCGTGTGTGGAGCTTCATTTCCATCCACCAGCTGTCTAAAAACCAGGAAGAGACACTTTCCACAAGTGTCATTTGGCATCTTCGTGACGAGACTGTGTGGATGCAGTTATAGGGAAACATATGACCCTAGGCCATAACGACAAAGTAGTAGCAAAAGTAGCAGTTTCGAGCTGGCAGATCTGAGATCTACTTTGATACTTTTGTGGCTATGGCCGAATTTAGTCCAAGGAGTGGTTTTCGTGCAAAACTAATACTTGGAATGGATTCAGTAGTCAAAACAGGAAACACTATACGACATCACTACAAAATAACATTCTAAAACGGTTAGTCCCAATACTTGATTCTGATTGGCTGGTTACCGTCACGTAACCGTTGTAAATCTCACCGATAATCCACACCTTCAATCACTTACAGTACTGTAGTGTATATCATCCCGCAGCTCTGTAGCTGTACTGGGGAAGGGGAGCACATTGTACATGTTACAAGCCCATGCCGTGCGGGTGTCAAAGCACCGCCCACGCGCATATAACTGTGAATGTGTAGCTCCCGGCGGCCTCGTAAAGACATCAAGCGCCTTCTATTCCCCCGTCACAATGGCTGACTAAAAACAAGGAAGTGTTTGGCTTGCTCTGGTGCAAAGTGTAGCTACTTTTGTGAATGTAATAGTTTTGAGGTGAATATTCATTGCTATATGTTTGTAACCGTTTTAGAAAAGCAATAAGCCACGTGAGGCCCCAGCTTACCGTGGATTTTACAATGGGAGAGGGTTGGAGACACTCGCTGCACTCGTTTCTCACCACGCCTCTCACCCATTGTAAAATCCTGATAACCTGAGACCTCTTGTGGCTTATTGCTTTAGTGTATACTAAAGTATGTTGCATAACAGACAGAGTATACAGATCATGACAATGAGAAAATTGCCCGACAACAACGATATAAGGCTTAACGGAAGAAAATGAAGGAAATGGACACCAAATAATTTTGATTATATAATCATGTAATAATTACGAGAGACCTACGAAAGGACTTTACTGTGTACTCAAGAACTGTATTTATACTCAAATAAAACTATAATAATAATAATAATACCCAGGGGTCTTTATCCATTTATATGTTGGCTATTCAAAAAGCTCACATCATGTCACCACGTGCCGTATACTGCACGCTTGTAAATCTGCTATTTTTGAGAATTCTGGAAAATAACAAATACTACTAATTCACCCACTATAGTGGGTGAATTAGTGTAATAGTGTAATAAGTGAAATTGGCTAATAAGTGTAATAGTGTAATAGCGTAATAGTGTAATAGGGTAATATGTGTAATAGGCTAATAAGTGTAATAGTGTAATATGTGTAATAGTTTAATATTTGTAATAAGTGTAATAGTGTAATAGGCTAATTAGTGTAATAGGGTAATATGTGTAATAGGCTAATAAGTGTAATAATGTAATAAGTGTAATAGTGTAATAGGGTGATATGTTTAACAGGCAATCAATTAATACAGCTGAAACCACTATATTATTGGCAAGTATTTCATACAGCTTAAGTTAAAAAAAATCTGAACTATCCCTTTAAACCTCTCTGTTCTACTGTTTAGAATTAGAACACTATTCTTTGAGGTGTTTAGAATTAGAACACTAAACCGTTTGAGGTGTTTTCATGTTTCGTAAAAACACATAGTGTTTAAGAAGAGAACACTTAGGCCATCAATAAACATTTGGCGTTTAATTATTAAACACTGGTTAAACGTGTCACATGTTCCAGGGATTTACAGTGAACTTTACCTTTGCAAATCTGTGATGTGACAAGTAAAGCTGATTCTGACCTGTGCAATATTTTCCAGTTATAATTGAAATAATTAGAGGGACTATCATCAATTGGACAAATATATTATTCTAACTTTGCAAATTACTGTAGGCTACAACATTAAGCACCTATATTATTTTCATTTAATAGCAAGAGGGCTTCCAGATGACGATCCAGACCAGGAATGCTACCAGGGCCATCGTCAGTCCCTGCTGAAATCGGAGGGTGTTCAGCAGGTCCATGAGGAACCTGTCGTGCCTCTCCTCCCGCTCACGGTGCCTGTCCTCCATTTTGGCGATGACCTTCTGCATCAGCTCGCTGGTCTTTTGCTCCCGCTCGTGGTACTTCTGCCCCATGATGGCGAGTTGATTCTGCAGATGATTTGATATTTCATTCCCCATGGCGGAGAACAGAGAGGAGTTTGGAGGAGAGTGGGTAAAGCAGACAGCTTGCAGGGCTCTGTCAAAGACTGTAATGATCAAGCAGACAGAGATTGGGCCCAATTATTCAGGTGGTGTTTTCAGGTTGTATTACATATTTTGCTCAAACCGTGACCTTGTTATGTGCCCTTCATATTATGAAAGGCGTGCTGAACGCACACACATATGGCATACCACTTATCTGCATATTTTAGCATTAGGGGAGTGTCCATATGTTAATTATATTCGCTTTGTGCTATCTGCTTAAGCCCTAAAAATAACCAGGGCATACCGATTACACCTGGGTCTGACCAGCTCTTAAATGCAAAAAGCAATGTTTGATTTGACACAAGAGCAATCCGTGCGCTGCTCAGCAGTGTTGGAGCAGTGTTTGAGATGACAATCTATCCTATATTACATTTTGATACCAAGTGGGCCATGCCACATGGAATCAAGAAGCAATCAGTTAGGGTGGTTATAGGGTTATGATTAGACATAGTTTTTGTGAGGTTATATAACACCGCCCTACTGGTAGTAGACGGCGCTGTAAAACAAGCGTCCCATCAGTGCCCATCGACTCCCAGGCTGTGCAAAAAAGGTAGTCCCGTAGTGTTACTGACAGACATGGAACTTTTGTTCTGCCTCAGAAAGTCATCGCATCATATTTTTAACCTCACATGAACGTATTCATTATGTATCATGAAATCACTCTGAATTATGAACTCATGACCAAGGATTTGAGTATTGTAGCTATTTTAGTAATTTTACAGTAAGCATTTTAATAACAGCAAACTTTACTTTAAATGAACGTTTGTGAAGTAAACTATAGTATAATTATACTAAATACTATAATATAACTAGAAGTAAACTAGTAGTTATATTACTTTAACTTTAAATGAATGTTTGTGAAGTAAACTAGTAGTTAAATTACAACGTAGGCATTAATCATTGCATTAATCCAGAGTGGTTTTCAGTAAGCAAGATACATATAGTCATCTATATGATCACATGTATTGATATGATATTAATTATTCATGATGAATGGGATGGAATATTTTTAATGATTGAGACTGGATCATGAGCCTTCTATCTAGCACCTCTGCTGCAGGAACACTCCATCATCGCTGTTCCTGTTTACACTGAGCGTGTGCAAACCTCCTGCAGGAGGCCGTGCCACGCCCCGTGTGTGTTCCTTCTTTATAGAGACACACAGGAACTACAAATTTCACACCCCCAAATGAGACAGCGTCCCCACTTCTGGTCCGTTAGAATGGTGTACTGCAGGCCAGCCCATATAGAAGTCCATTGAAATTCAACTGTAGTTTAGCCTACTTTTAAAATAATATGAAATTAACTGAAGACTGATTTGAATAAAAATATGTTTCCAAATGTATGAAGTGTCTTTTTTCTCAATATAGGATGTATTTCACATATAATTTACCACTTGAATGAGTAACCCATAATGTTAACAGAGCAGAGGGGAGACGGCAGACGTCGCTTTTAAGGGACGTCACTGCCTTTACGAGGCTACGAGTGCCGACTTTGAAGATGGGATCTCAGTAGGAAAACCTCGTTATAGTGAGCGCGTTGCCATGGTGACCAGCCACGCTTGTCTGTCGCAACGCACGTCAGAGCGTGAGACGCCCACTCGGGCAGGTGATAGGCCAGGTGTATTTGCCGAATCTCATACTAGGCCAGACGGAAATGATGCCGCGAGCAATCACCGCCAACCGTGCGACATCAGGCCGAGTATAAAAGCTCACTCTGAGCGCAGCAGCAGCTGGTTCACCACAAACTGACAGAGGCACGCCTCACCAGAGACTTCGGGTGGTAACAGAACTGACAGAGGCACGCCTCACCAGAGACTTCGGGTGGTAACAGAACTGACAGAGGCACGCCTCACCAGAGACTTCGGGTGGTAACAGAACTGACAGAGGCACGCCTCACCAGAGACTTCGGGTGGTAACAGAACTGACAGAGGCACGCCTCACCAGATACTTCGGGTGGTAACAGAACTGACAGAGGCACGCCTCACCAGATACTTCGGGTGGTAACAGAACTGACAGAGGCACGCCTCACCAGAGACGACGGGTGGTAAGTACTGGCAGAGGCACGCCTCACCAGAGACGACGGGTGGTAACAGAACTGACAGAGGCACGCCTCACCAGAGACGACGGGTGGTAACAGAACTGACAGAGGCACGCCTCACCAGAGACGACGGGTGGTAAGAACTGACAGAGGCACACCTCACCAGAGACTTCGGGTGGTAACAGAACTGACAGAGGCACGCCTCACCAGAGACTTCGGGTGGTAACAGAACTGACAGAGGCACGCCTCACCAGAGACTTTGGGTGGTAACAGAACTGACAGAGGCACGCCTCACGAGAGACTTCGGGTGGTAAGCGACACTATGTTTCCCATACACGCGCCCCACTGTTATATCGCTTTGCATGCATGTCCTCATCGCCACTCTATCTGACAGGATTCTAGGATCAGAGCCGGATACGGAGAAGGGACGCCACCCACTCCTCGTCCCCCTGCCGCTAGAGAGAGAGAGACAGCGGGACCCCTTGCCACCTCGGACCGACACCGCCTAAAACAAGGTCGTAAGAGAAAGTTTACCACTATTCACATATCATTCACCTGACGAGTCAAGAGGAGCCGTTAAAGGCGAAGACTCAGCTCAGGCTATATATTGCCATGGATGGGGAGGCTAGCGAGACCCTTTGGGCTGAAGCGAGGAGCACACCCGTGTTATCATCATACCTGAGTGACACAACACATGTCCTGGGGACCCGGCAGGGAGAAGAGGACGTAGCTAACGAACTGTGTTATTCTATGTTAGACCACCTACATGTACTTACCCGGACTCGCCGGTGGAGCTGTTGTTTGCCGAAGAACCTAGAGGGCCGAAGTGAAGAGAAGCCTGTTTTTTGTACCTCAGTCACCGCCGCCCTGCCAGAGTGGCCTCGGGCCGGGAGACAGTGTTTAGCCCCGAAGAGGAGGATTTATGTTAGATATTTTCCCGTTTTCCCGACTAACTTCTATCTCGCACCGCGGATACCGTCGAGGGACCATTGACACCACCATGTGGCAAACGGACTATGAATCACGTTACCATTCTCTGGTATGCTATATGATTTCCACTCATAAATAAAAAAGGCTGCGCACCTCAATCATGCAACTTCTCCACTGTCTCCGTCTCCCACTTCAGTCTGTCACAAGTGGAATTCTCAAAATACATCCCGATCCCGACTGACTTTGTTATTCATGTCTATATTTTGAACATGTCACGGGCTTACTAATATGTTCTACCTACCGCGGAGCTCCGACGGTGTGTTTTACAGTATACTGTATAATAAATAAATAAAAAACAGCTAAATGGAGGAGTGACATATCCTGACATTAATAATTAGTCTTGCAAGACGCTGTTTAGATAATTTTCAACAAATACATAGCATATAAAACGAAATACAACAAATATATCTGGGTATTGAAAACCTCAAGGGATACAACCGTGACGTATATACCGTCTTTATATATCATAAAGTGCTATATCGTATATAGGCCTACCACTTTGACTTGACATTGTGGGATATATATTGAGATGGCAGGTATGTGACATTGAAAAGGACAAATCAAACATATGGGACACTTTGTTGCATAAGGAGAAGAGACTGGAGCAGCACGGACATTTAGAGCCTTTTAGGTGCCGAGTATACAAAAGACTACACTTTATTGGAACACAACAAAAATCAATACAGCCTCAGTAATGAACCAGTGAAATGAGGGTATTTTCTGATGCCTCTCATAGGGATTGCATTGGCAGCTGCAGTACACCGTTGAAACGGACCAGAAGTGGGGCCGCTGTCTAATTTGGGGGCGTGACATTTGTAGTCCCCGTGTGTCTCTATTGTTCCTAGGTTTGCACATGTGCAGTGTAAACAGGACCTGCGATGATGGAGTGTTCCAGCAGTGTATATATTTTCTACGTCCGAGCATAGACATGGTAACGCCCCGCCTGCCTCTGATTGGCCTACCGACACTGCCAGCCTTACCACAAAACTAGTAAAAATAGCCGAGTTTTAGAAATGTTTTCACCCATAACGACATGCTCAAAGTCTGCATCGCTTACTGATTATTATTATTATTATTTTTTTTAAGATATTTTTCGAACCCGTGGCACACTGCGACTGGATTACCAGGCGGGTGCCCAGACGGTTACGCCACCGCCTGGGCACTTTTTTTAAATGAACAAGCATTGATATTTTGGCTTTTAATGTTTTAAATTTGAATGAGAACAAAACGGAGATCATCATTTTTAAACCCAGTCTTGCTGCAAATATGTCCGAAGTAGACCTCGGCCCCCTGGCACAATACATTAAACCCAGCGTAACCAACCAGGTGTAAGAATGGACAGTGACTTTTTAATGGACAAACAGGTGAATTTAGTTTTAAAATCAGCTTTTTTCCAGCTCAGGATTTTATCTAAGGTGAAGCCTTTTTTTTTTTTTTAACTTTTTTAGATTTAGAAAAAGTCATAGATGCTTTTATCACTACCCGCCTGGATTACTGCAATGCACTTTATGTTGGGGCTAGCCAGGGCTGCACTTATACAGTAGATTGCAACTATAGTGCAAAATGCTGCTGCACGCCTTCTGACAGGCACAAGAAGGCGTGACCGGGGGCACGGTGGCACAGTTCATAGTGCTGTTGCCTCACAGCTAGAAGGTCCTGGGTTCGATTCTCGCTGGGGACGCTGTGGGCACTGGCGGCGTGTTCCCTCCTCCGCGTCATCAGTGCCCATACCCGAGGCGGGGGTTGGCGAAAGGGCCTTTCTGTGTGGAGTTTGCATGTTCTCCCCGTGTCCCCTAGGGTAGATACCCTCACAAAAACATGCCGTAATCCTGGTCTCTAAAACTACCTCCCCCTGGCTAGCCGGGGCACCTGATGGAGGGGAAAGGAACTGGTCGGAATAACGTGTCCCTTCCACGCGCTACGTCCGGCCGGGGAAATTCCCCTCTGTCAGGTGAAAAGAAGCAGCTTGGACTCCTCATGCATAGAAGGAGGCATGAGGTCAGTCCGCTGCCCCCCCCAGGTTGGCAGAGGAAGTGTAGCGCCCAGGATTACATTAGATAATTGGCACTGGGTGAAAAGAAAAAACTGGGTTACAAAATCGTGGGATAAAAATTAAAAATAAATAAAATAAAAATAAGGCGTGACCACATTTTCCCCATTTTAGCTTCACTGCACTGGCTCCCCGTATATGTTTCAGGATCAAGTTTAAGATTTTATTGTTTGTTTTTAAATCCCTTCTTGGGCTATACACTCCTTATATTTCAGATCTCTTAAAATTGTATGTCCCAGAAAGGTCATTGAGATCAGCAGACAAGCTCCTGCTGGAGGTCCCGAAATCCAAACTGAGACTTAGGGGAGATCGTGTCTTTTCTGTAGCTGCCCCTAAACTTTGGAATGAACTCCCCCTCTCTGTAAAACTGTCCCCCTCTATCCCCATTTTTAAATCCCGTCTTAAAACACTTTTTTATTCCCAAGCTTTTACCCCAGAGTGAGATATTTTTATTAATTTTTTGGTTTTACTGTTTGTTTTTGTTTTTCTCCACCCTGTTGTATAATTTGTATCTCTATAATATGTTTTTGACGATTTTGTGCACTTTTATTGTTTATGTTATGTAAAGCACTTTGGTCAACTCTGTTGTTTTTAAATGTGCTATATAAATAAAGTTGGATTGGATTGGATTGGAATAAAGTGTTGCTCCCCAACTGCGTATGGTTGCCTGTGTGTTCGTGTGCTTATAGTCTGCCAGTTTGAAGAAGTCAACTGGTTTCCCCGTGAAATTCCTGCCTTGTCTTTCCTGCACTGCCACAACAAAGCCACAGAAATGCAGACTGTACTGCACATTGTCGATAACATTGATTGTGTCTCTTTTGAGACAAGTGATTTTCTTTTTCTTTTGAGTGGAGCTCATCACACCAGCCTGACATCTTATTTATGTATTTATTATCAGGAAATGTGGAGGGGCTCACTATCTTGTAGTGCAAAGTAACTAAATATGTATTTACTCAAGTAATCAACATAAAACAGCGCTTTAGCTATAGGCCTAAGCATATTATGTCCCACAAAATTGAAAGTAGTTTACTGCACTACAATTACTTGACAACTATACTTACTAGTATACTTTGCCAATTTAGGTTGCAACATTAAGTAATACATGATGATGTATAACTATATCTACCCAGCAAGTCATGCAATATGAAAGTGAACACATAATGCATACTTATTACAATGCTATAATATGATTGTGAACACTGTTGAGTTATTTTCCAATTGGTACGGTCAGTATACAGTATTTTGATGCCAAATCTATGAAATTCATAATAACATGCTTTTTCATTCTGCATATCATCACTGTCCAAAACTGTTAAGGGAAATGAGGCGGAAAAATAACCTGCGTTCCAGTGCATCCAATTTAGTCACAAGCTTACACTTAACCACTTTCCCTTTCACTTTCCACGTTTTTCAAAAGTGACTGAAATAACCGATCTACAAGCTCACAACTCGGAAGTCTACTCGCAAGCTAGTAGATTGTGTATTTTCTCTACTTTATGCCATATACGAATGCCATTCATTAAATGAAATAAATAAAGTTGTAAAATATGGAGATACAAGGTTTCTGCCCGACAGCAACGGTATGAGAGGTGTGTCTGATGAGAAACAGTTGTTCATGTCATATAGACTCCGACGCTGTCAGTGTCAACATAATATTGCCAGCAGCTTTTAATTTTCCTGCACTCACAGTTCATTACAGAGACGGCGTTTTTGCCCAGAGACTAACATGCTGAATTATTCATGGGGTGTGATGTGTGTGTTCTCTCCTACCACATCTGCTTTTTGCTCCCAACAACCACCTGCATTTTAATTATCCTTCACAACCTATAGGGGACAAACAGAGATTTGACCTCAACCACATACTGTAAATCCCCCCCACCGATACGTTGCTGAGCGGAGAAGGCCTACCTCAGGGGGACTTCTTTTTTGTTTTAGCTCTACATTAAATATCTTAATTGAAAATAGCCGATCTAAGCTTGTAGATCGGCTATTTCCACCGTAGCCTGACCCAGCCTGTGTGCTCTCTGGTCTAGACTCTAGAGCGGCAGGTGCAGGTCAAAAACAGGTGTTGGATCCTATTGGTTCACCCGAGGATTTTGTACCCTAGCGCACGTGCTTCTAAAATCCTTTCATTTCAAGGACGCCTGAGCCGCATACCTCTGAGAGCGTACAAATGGAACCAAATACCATCTTACTAAATGCACCATGTCTCAGTAGGTGTGTATACGTGTATGTTTGTCTGAAACGAAACTCTAGAACTGTTCGCTTCACCGACTTCAAATTACACACACACACACACACACACACACACACACACACACACACACACACACACACACACACACACACACACACACACACACACACAGACACACACACACACACACACACACACACACACACACACACACAGTGTTCAGTCGTGAGGAGCCTGGCAATGAGTTCAGTCCTGGTGAAGAAAGTAGTGCTTTTGGGTTTTCTGGTAGAGCAGGGGTCCGATTAATCTGCAACCTCTCGTTTTGCCACTTAGCAAACTGACACTCCTCAAAATAGGCCTACGTAATTAGGTTAAAAGTGAGTGGGAGAGGGGGAGAGAGAGACGAGAGACCCGTGCCCCACTTTCTTCACATAGTGGCTGGTGAATTCAAATCTGCCACCAGAAGCCCAGAGTAGGCCTATGCGACTATGCCAGATTTTTCCGTCAGATGCCAATCCAGATTTTAGGAGAGTCATCTACAAATTCACACCGCGGTACGTGTTGTGAGATTTTAGACCTACGTTCTTCTGGTTCAATCACTGTTTTGCTATGGCTTTCGTGTAGCTAAAGTTAGCTCATAACATTAGCTGTCGTCCATTTTTGATTTTTTTTTTCACATGTATCAAAATATATTGAAGATAGTAGATCTGCAAGCTTGTAGATCGGCTATTTTCAAATGGCCGGAATGCATATGGCTGAAGTGGTTAATGTATGTTTTGTTATAATAATCTGCAAAGTAACGAGTAATTAACTTTTTCGAATGATTGCAGTTAGCAGTACAACATTTGCCTAAGATGTGCAGTAGTGGAGAAATGGAAATAGCCTACTCCAGTATTGAGTATTGAGTAAATGTAAGCTACTTGGTTGCTTTCCACCTTTGCACACTCCCCAAATCAAACTGCATGTGCCGGTGTTATGTGACGCAGACACATGTACGAAAGGCAGCAGGCAGCTGATAATTCTTTCATATGGCATGTAGGATTTTCCTCCTTTTTAATAACGTGAACTCTGCGGCGGGTTTGTCTCCAGCACAGATCAAGGTCACAGAGTATCTTGTTAATCTGGGACGGCTCGCCTCGCGAGGCATGCCATTCATTGCTCACCTATTATGCTGGTGCTGCACGTATGCGTTTGTGTGCGCGTGATAAGCGTGCACGGATGTGCGCACAGGTGCGTTGGGCGCCAGTCACGTTTCTGCAAACGCGTTGTGTGAACTGTGATGGTTTAGTGGACCTGTCTACTGTAGCCTTCATCGTTTTTTGTGCATGCATGCACGCAACTGTGTGTGCGTGTGTATTATGTGAGGGCCAAATGTCCTCACAAATGTAGCAGAATTTAAGAAATACATGTTGCCTCGGGGCTTGGGCCACCACCACTCGCTCTTGATTAATAGAAGTCCAGATGAACTCCTGACCTGCCAATCTGCTGGAGGCACTGTGGTGAACGAGGGCTTTACTTTTTGAGACCTCTTTTTGTCCCATTGTGTGCGCACGTGTGCACAACTGCACACACACACACACACACACACACACACACACACACACACACACACACACACACACACACACACACACACACA
Organism: Protomyctophum parallelum; assembly: GCF_964188405.1. Lineage (NCBI taxonomy): Eukaryota > Metazoa > Chordata > Actinopteri > Myctophiformes > Myctophidae > Protomyctophum > Protomyctophum parallelum. The sequence continues at coordinate 10,936,827 of NC_139708.1, read as the reverse complement.
CACACACACACACACGCAAGCATGGACGCACGCAAGCATGGATGCACACATGCACGCACATATACACAATTTTCTTCTAGTATTACTATACTCATGAGGACAGTTTTATGAATGTCATTTTCACCATTTCGCTTGGCATTTTGAACCTTAACCATCCCTGAGGCTGAAAATAGTCGACCTACATGCTCACGGTGCAACAAGTTGTGAACTTGTAGATCGCCTATTTTTGACCATCAATGTTCCTCACAATGATGCTCTCTCAAGTTGTACCATCGTGTGGATTCTGTGGACATTTGGCCCTCGCAAGTATAGTAACACAAGTTCATGCACGCACGCATACACTTTCAGGGACCTGCATTCAATTCCTCTGAGAGGTTCCAGCCTAGTTGCCTAGATTAGGGATCTGCGTCTCTCTCTCTCTCTCTCTCTCTCTCTCTCTCTCTCTCTCTCTCTCTCCACTTTAACCCATATTCAGGGGCGAACGTTTGGGGAAAATAACAGATCTGCAAGCTTGTAGATTGGCTAAGAGATTTGGTGAGTAGAGGGATAAAAAAAGATCGTATCAAGTATCGGATCGGCCCTTATTTGGTCATATCGGGTCATATCGGTATCGGCAAATATGCCAGTCTAACCACCGATCCGACACAGGGGTAAGGGGTTGTGGAGTTTGCTTTGGAGTTGCCCAAACTGCAAGTGCACATTTGAATGAGGAGAGTGAGTGAATGAGCTATAAACACAACACGAGATATATAGCTAGATAGCTTTACACTATTCCCTGTCGGTGGACTTCAAAATAAGATCTTTTATCTTTTTGTATTATTCTAAATATTATTCTCTGGTATCGGTATCGGTATCGGCTAACACAGAAATTGTGGTATCGGGATCGGATCGGAAACGAAAAAAGTATATCGGGACATCCCTAGTATCAAGTATAGAACCATGGGGGAAACGGTCAAATAAGTATAAATCCCTGACTGGCCAACCCATGGGCTCTGAAGAACCTAGTGTGAGGCCTTCATATACGGGAGAGACATCAGAGAGCTTCAACAGGGTCCGAGGTTCAGTCTGCATATACGTGTTGAGAAGCAACACCGACACAGTTTCAGACCCACTGATGAAGCTGTAAATTATAAATTATTTAAGCCTTTACTGGTGAAGTTGGTGATCTTTAAACAAACTATGATCAAACATGCACAACACAAAGTTACAGACCAGGCACACATTATGCTTACGCGTGCCGTGCATGTGCGCCTGCGTGCCGTGCACGTGCGTACGTGCGCGCGAGCGATCCTGCACACTTTTGCCCGTCTGAGCTTTTGTATGTGTGAGGGGGGGTGCCATTGTTATCTCGGCAGCAGATGGGGCCTGAATTGTACGTATGTCTGGTGATTAATGGAGGTGCTCGTCAACAAGACAATGCAGCCGGGATATTAATTTGTCAGTCTGGCAGGAAGCGACGACTATAATTGAAGACATGTTGTCTCAGGAAGTGAACAGAGAGGGGGTCTGATGGACTTAACCACTTAAACACTGTTCTTAGTCAAAGAAAATGGACCTGAGTTGCTTATTGCACATGGACCGCTATTTCCCTCTACACCAGTGGTTCTGGCTCTCAAACTTTTTTTGTCTCACTCTGTAAATAACACCTGTAAATATTAAGGTACACAAATTTGTCTATCTTTCTAAGATACAGATTCACAAGGAAAACTGGAGAGAATAGTAGTTTCCATTACAGATTGACAATAACTTCATACTTAACATGTAACCGCTTGAAACCCAGCATCCCAATAGAGGGTACGTTGTGCGGCGTTTTGTGCTTGTAAATCGGCTATTTTTGGCAAGGAGGTTTGGTGATCCGGTACCAACTATAGAGGTAATATAGGGTTTAACTAGTGGGTAAACTTAAGTGATATTGATGAATTTCCAATGTTATCAAAGTATTCTGTGGTAGCCTACCGATGGACTTGCGTCACGGCACCCATTTTGAGAAACATGGTCTTGCTCTACACCAAATTTCTTGCTGGTCTACAGTACAAGCCGAGTAGACCCAATGTCGCAGCAGAAAATTACACGACTGTGTTATTGTCACATCACAGGTTTGCACGCATACAGAAGCTGAAATTCAGTTCAATCGTTTGTAGTTTGAGGGGAGGAAAGAAGAATGGTCACAAAAAAACATTTACATTTATACATAGCTTACAGTCCAGGTCAGGACCTCATCACCCTCCAATATCAGCTACATCCATCATCGGCCATCAGAAGGCAGCTTTGCTCTACAATTTTATTGGCAAAACAATACATAAATGTGTCTGCCCTTTATTTTGACCAATACATGCTTTTATACGGTTGTATAAGTTTGCTCATTATTTGTGGAGTTTATTTTCTTTTCTTCATGTTTCTACCTGTCACAAACTGTAAAGGGCAAGTTCCCCTCCGCTCCACAAGGAGACCCCACAATGGCTCAGGAAGGACTTGTGGCAGTGCCTCACTGCCTCCCTCACTTCCTCCCTCTCACTTCCTCACAATAAAGCAGGCCTGGATGATGCTCACTTGTCCTTTGTCTTCAAACACATGCACAGCCACCTTTGTGTTCACTCTGTGCATGGAGATGTTTGCCAATGCATCTTTTGATCTTGTATCAATGTAAGTTATCCCCAATGATGTGGATTATCTTTTGTATTGATATTCTGATTTATATTATGAACTTTCTAGATGTATGGCTAAATATTATTTGAATAATATGCAATATATAATATGATTAAAGGCCATACTATATTATAATTTAATGTTTATATAGAAAGATATTATAATTTGTTTATTTTCTTTGTTTATTTATAGAACCATCATCAAGGCAATCATCATGTGAATGTCAACCTTTATCCTGCAAATAAAACTGGATAATAACAATCCTGTTTCCTGGTGGTTTGTGGCTCCAGTTTAACTTTATATCCTAACAAAATGGTCCTTCGAGCCGGATACTGAGCCACAACCACACAGTGACCACCTAAAATGGCCGATGCACAGAATGGTGAAGAAGCTCTGTCCACTGAGAGTATACCTGCTACTAGTGTAACAGACTCAACCCAGCTTTTCACAGAAGAAGCCACCCCACAGTCTCAAACTATTACACCTAGTAGTCCAACTATACCTCACCAAACACAAACAGAGCCTCACCTTTCACCAAAGCCATCATTAACTTCCTCTCACAAAGAGGATCAAAACCCTTCACCACCTGGTGAAGCCATTCCAGGTCCTGATGTTAGACCTAAAAGGAGTAGACGCCCCCCTGATTGGTATGGTACAGCAAAGGCAACCTGCACTGTCCCTCGGTGCCCTAAGTTCTCACAGCAGGAGGACTCGAAAACCATGCTTTAGTCTCCAGGCTAGGTCTCAATTAAGTAGGCATTCAAGCAGCAGTAGCCATGCTTCACACTTAAGTGATCTCCAAATCAGTGTTCTGGATGAGAAGAAAAGGAGAGATGAACTAGAGGAGCTTAAAAGGCAATGACAGGAGGACAAGCAGCTTGATGAACAATGTAAGTCAATTGATGAGAGAGCCAGAGCTGCTCAGCACACGCAAGAGGCTGCTCAGCACACGCAAGAGGATGCACATAAGGAGAGAGAGAGACTCGTCAGACAGGTCGACATGGACCGACGCATCCGCATGAAAGAGCACCAGCTTCAATCAGCCCAACTTGTTTCCAGCTTTATTCATCAAAATATAATGTCTGATGAGCACCCTGAGGGAGCTGCGGCGTTCATTCCCTCTCCCGATGGAAAAGCCACCTCTTCATTCTATGGCCTGCCTCCCATATTCACTCCTGCCTCCTCAAGAACGATGAATGCCGACCCATATCCCCTAACATCATCAACTGCTCAGCCATCTCCAACATCCCCCATGCTTCAATCAATACAGCAAGAAGTAGCTCCTTCCCAAGCCACTATGCAGCCCTTAGTCCCTACTCAGGCTCCCAGTGTGCCCTATATAGCTCCTGCCCAAGCCAATATGCAGCCCTTAGTCCCTACTCAGGCCCCCAGTGTGCCCTATGTAGCTCCTGCCCAAGCCACTATGCAGCCCTTAGTCCCTACTCAGGCTCCCAGTGTGCCCTATGTAGCTCCTGCCCAAGCCACTATGCAGCCCTTAGGCCCTACTCAGGCTCCCAGTTTTCCCCATGTAGCTCCTGCCCAAGCTGCATCGCTGTCCATCCCTCACATGTCTGCCCAGACCATGCCATCCTCCAGTCACCATGCAGCTGCCAGTGTAACACACTCTGCCCTCTCTACTCACCATGTACTTCCACCTCCATTTACTGTCCATGCCCCAGCCTATACTGCATCCATGCCTGGCCCTGTACAGCCCAGTTCCATCAGTAGTAGCTAGGGATGTGTAAATGTGTCAAAAATGAAAATCGATTAGCATAATTCAATATTAACGATTAATCGATTAATCGACCCGCCCCCCTCTAAAATAAATTAAAAAGTAAAAAGAAAACCATTAAAAAAAGCTTCAATTGTGGAAATGTTTTTTATTCTGTTACTTCTATCCACAGAAATCCACTGCAATGATGCACCGCCGCAACACAACAAAGAGTGCCTGTCGGAGGTGTGTGGGTTTAGAGCTGTAATCCACTGGGGGAAGGATTCCATCTCTCTACGTCGTGGCAGACAGAGCAAGTTCTCCTGGTTTTGTGCGAAGACAAAATGAGACAAATTTTCTACAATGGAAACCAACGCCGACTAGAAAAACTTACCAGAGACGATTCACCCGCAGCGGACCCCTCTGGGGTCCCCGATGGTAAGACTCGTTCCTGTACTCTCCAGATTAGAAGCTACTGTTGTACGCTGTCTCAACGCTGCGGGCTCTGGAAATAGCCCGTGTGTGTAAGTCTGCAGCAGTGCTTCAAATGTTTCAAGTACAGTAGCCAGTTTGGCGTTGACGGCATCTTTAACATCTTGGTTTGACACAAACCGCATGCGTTTGTGTCGCGGATCAAGGACTGATGCAATGAATGCCACTCTCTTGGCTGTCTCGGTGTTGTGAGGTTCCATGCGCCTTAACAGTGACTCCGACACTGTGCGTTTGAATTCTGCCACCTTGGGTGAATCACCTGTAAATTAAATTCACATTGTAAAGGCGTCCATTAGTTTTTTATTGCACCTGAAGAGTAACCTAATTAGAAAAGCGCTATTTAAATTACAGGTATTATTATTATTATTATTATTATTATGTTACTTTCAGCTGCTGGAGCCAGATACTTAGATAGCAGTCTAAAGGTTACTGGATAAACCATGGAGATGGACACACCATTCTCTCCGCTCAGTGCTGTTGTTGCCACCTGCAGCTCTCGCAGGACAGGGATCAGCTCCTCCATAATGTGCCAGCTAGCGTCCGTCCGTTGGCTCTAGTGTGCGGGCATCTGACAATTTCGTGAACATTCTGTCTGACAGAACTGCCGAACAGGCCCACCTCTGTTCAACAAGTCTTGCAAACATTTCATAGATCGAATTCCATCTGGTGCGGCAGTACTGTATTAGCTTATGCTTGTCCTGGTGGCTGCTGCCCTCCTCCGCATGGCCGCTTGCTTTGCTTTCAGAGCCTGGCTAGCCTTGGTGCTGTGGTGGAAGTGGCTTACCAGTCTACTAGCTGCTGCGACAACATTATTTATGGAATTGATTTTGAAGCCATCATTTATTGCCAGCTGCAATGTGTGTGCAAAGCACGGGCTCGAATCCCAGGCCACCAGTGCCCGTGTGGCGAGTGTGATATTACTGGCATTATCGTGGACACACGCTATTATTTTGTTTTTCAAGCACCACTCTTGAGCTGCGAGATTCTGAGCCGTGTGACTTTCGGGCATGGCACGTGTTTGTAACACAGCAGCTTGCATTTCCCACTCTGCATTCACAAAGTGACATGTTATTGTAACATAGGGTGACATGTTATTGTAACATAGGATTCAACTGTGAGTGAAGTCCATGCATCTGTTGTAATGGCCACTTGGTCTGTGTTGAGCAGTTTGAAGACTCTCCTTGCGTTTGTCATACAACTTTTCCAAACGTAGAGTGACGGTTTTCCTAGTTGGAACGCTGTACTCGGGCTCAACCTATGCCATTAATTCCCGAAAACCCTTCCCCTCTACGCAGCTTATAGGGAGCATATCTTTGGCCACCATCCTGGTAATCAATGCCGATATTTTTTCGCTGCGGCTCCGGTCACATTTGCGATAGGGTTGAGCAAAGTCTGTCATACGTGGTTGTTTTCTTGCATCCTCTTCGCTGCTAGTACTTACCAATGTAGGGTGCACATTATTGATATGCATCATTGCATCATTGTCGTGGAGCTATGGTATGCCATTTTTGCATCACATATGTCATTGATTATCTTTTTTTTTTTTTAAGTACTGCCAGGCTGCAGAACCTTTTTTGCTGCGTGCCTTCGACATCATTACTTCCTTACTCCTTAGCAGCGCAGGTTGCATGCATTACCCTTGATTGAGAGTGACGTGAAGGCTACAGTACCACCCCCCCATCCTGGCCCAGGATGTTTAATATTGTTTACATAGGTATCCTCTAAATGCAGTTAGGCCTAATATATTGGCAGGGTTTGTATGACAATATAGCCTTTGCAAAATATTTTTTTTATTAAAAAAAAAAAGAAATCAGATTATCGATTATTGATTATTGATTTTAAAAATCGATTTCGGGTCTGATTAACAATAATCGATTAATCGGACCCATCCCTAGTAGTAGCCAACCACCAATGCTACAAGCCACATCATACCAGCAGCCACAATCTGCTTATTCACAGGTTCAAACCCCCAACTCCATGGATCTGTTTATAGCCTCTGCATATGGGATACCCAGGCCATCACTTCCTGTGTTCAAGAGTGGCAGAGAGACCGAATTTGCCCAGTCCAGTATGGCTCCGCCAGTGTCGGCGGTTTTACAGTCTGGCTCCCGTACAGTGGTCGACCGCCAGAGTGGTCGTGTCGACGGCCGTGGTCCCCTGGATCCCTTTGTTCCTGACTGGGGCGGCCAGTTCCGCTCCTATCCAGCCTCCGGGCCGTCCGCCCGAGGTAACCCCCTGTCACCAGCCTGAAGATCTGGTCAACACGGGGCGGCTGAATGCCTCTCACCAGCCCCAAGTTCGTGTCCCATGGGGCGGCTGAACGTCTCCCTCTTCCCAGACAACATACGCCCCGTTTCCAGACTAATCCCACTCCCTTAAATCCCAGAAGAAACCAACAACAGAAACAGCCATACACACCGTCCTGATTGAAGTGGAAGGTACTCTGAAAACTCAAAACCCCTTGCATACATCTCATCTTTGGAGATTGTCCTAAATACATCTCATCGTTGGAGATTGTCCTAAATACATCTCATCCTTGGAGATTGTCCTAAATACATCTCATCGTTGGAGATTGTCCTAAATATATCTCATCTTTGCTGAAGTGCACCCGGTCAAGTAGTTACCCCAAATTCAAGGTACCAAAGCTCTGAACTTCCGTTTGGCTTCTGTGGCCCTAATGCATGGAACGACCTTGCTGACCCTGACCCTGTCACACCAAACGTGTGAAATGTTGTTGATGGGGCGGCCTGACTCCTCTCTTCCCCAGGCAATTAATCGGATCCATCCCTAGTAGTAGCCAACCACCAATGCTACAAGCCACATCATACCAGCAGCCACAATCTGCTTATTCACAGGTTCAAACCCCCAACTCCATGGATCTGTTTATAGCCTCTGCATATGGGATACCCAGGCCATCACTTCCTGTGTTCAAGAGTGGCAGAGAGACCGAATTTGCCCAGTCCAGTATGGCTCCGCCAGTGTCGGCGGTTTTACAGTCTGGCTCCCGCACAGTGGTCGACCGCCAGAGTGGTCGTGTCGACGGCCGTGGTCCCCTGGATCCCTTTGTTCCTGACTGGGGCGGCCATTTCCGCTCCTATCCAGCCTCCGGGCCGTCCGCCCGAGGTAACCCCCTGTCACCAGCCTGAAGATCTGGTCAACACGGGGCGGCTGAATGCCTCTCACCAGCCCCAAGTTCGTGTCCCATGGGGCGGCTGAACGTCTCCCTCTTCCCAGACAACATACGACCCGTTTCCAGACTAATCCCACTCCCTTAAATCCCAGAAGAAACCAACAACAGAAACAGCCATACACACCGTCCTGATTGAAGTGGAAGGTACTCTGAAAACTCAAAACCCCTTGCATACATCTCATCTTTGGAGATTGTCCTAAATACATCTCATCGTTGGAGATTGTCCTAAATACATCTCATCCTTGGAGATTGTCCTAAATACATCTCATCGTTAATTGGAGATTGTCCTAAATACATCTCATCTTTGCTGAAGTGCACCCGGTCAAGTAGTTACCCCAAATTCAAGGTACCAAAGCTCTGAACTTCCGTTTGGCTTCTGTGGCCCTAATGCATGGAATGACCTTGCACTTCCTCCCAATAAAGCAGGCCTGGATGATGCTCACTTGTCCTTTGTCTTCAAACACATGCACAGCCACCTTTGTGTTCACTCTGTGCATGGAGATGTTTGCCAATGCGTCTTTTGATCTTGTATCAATGTAAGTTATCCCCAATGATGTGGATTATCTTTTGTATTGATATTCTGACTTATATTATGAACTTTCTAGATGTATGGCTAAATATTATTTGAATAATATGCAATATATAATATATGATAAAAGGCCATACTATATTATAATTTAATGTTTATATAGAAGGAGGTGTGGCAGGACAGGGGGCAAAAGGAGGAGACTTAAAGGAGCTGTGACCTCTAATGCACTATGTAGTCCTATACACATGAACCATGGAGAATTAAGTCAGGTAGAAGCACTTATTTGTATCATATTGTGTAATTATATAACTGTTACATACTGTGCATTGTGAACGCGTCTATCTGCTATTTTCAAAAAAGTGTTAAATAAATTGTTGAATATTTGGACTAACTTCTAACAGCACACATCTGGTAAGGGGCTCCCTGGCACCAAACATTTTCAGGTGGGGGTTGGGGGACAAATACATGTGGGGATCCATAGACCAAAGCCCAAATAAGCAATTACACGTCATAAACCCGCAACCAACATTTTACATGTGACTTTACAGAAAAAAGCCCAATAAAGTTGCAGACTTGGCAACAGTGACATACAGTAGTCACCAGTTGTGGGAAGTACTTAAGTACTGTACTTAAGTACAGTTTTGAAGCATTTGTACTTCCAATGATGTGATCCAAATATTGTACTTTGTTACTTTGTAGATTTTGATTATTATTACAAAACATAAATTAACCAGTTTAGAAAGATATTATAATTTGTTTATTTTCTTTGTTTATTTATAGAACCATCATCAAGGCAATCATCATGTGAATGTCAACCTTTAGCCTGCAAATAAAACTGGATAATAACAATCCTGTTTCCTGGTGGTTTGTGTCTCCAGTTGAACTTTATATCCTAACACTACCCTTTACAGTCTTTTCTCTTGCCCTGTGTATTAACTGTTGTGCTGCCTCTGGCAACTGGATTTCCTTGGCTCTACAGGATCAATAATAGTCTTGTCTTGTTATCTTTATCCTTGATCATAAGAAACCACTAAGGTTTTCATTGGTCAGCTTAAAAAACTAAACAAAATCTTAGTGTGTATTTAAAGTAATCATCCAACTGCAGTATACTCTTGGTATTTAGTCTGTTACGGCATATTGTTCTCTGTTGCACAGCCATTGGTTGATGAGCCACCAGGGCAGGAGCAGCAGTCATTAATTAACTGCAGCTATATTGTACTTTAATATCTTTACATTAACCCAGCCACATTATACTTAAATATCTTTAAATTAACCCAGCCACATTATTAATATCTTTACAATCTACAAAAATTGTGTAATTTATGGCACACACACACACACACACACACACACACACACACACACACACACACACACACACACACACACACACACACACACACACACACACACACACACACACAAGCAACCAGGTCTATTAAAACAAGCCCAAATGAAGCGACTAGGCCACATGTGTACTTTGACCCTATATAGGCTACTTGTAACCGGTGTAGTCTGTCTTTCTCTGCATTGTGTTGAAGGGACTAGACGGACCCAGAACTCTAGAGACAACCTCAGTTTATTCTGACAAAGAATAACAGACACGATCTCCACGTTAGTTCTTAGTAGTGCAAAGACTCCTCTCTCTCGTTCCAAGACGGAAGTACAGAAGCAAAAGCGACAGTAACACAAAGATTTAAACGTAACATACCTGACAAAGAATAACGGACACGTCTCCACGTTAGTTCTTAGTAGTGCAAAGACTCCTCTCTAAACAGAGTTAAACAAACACTGTATAAATCAATTTGCAAGTACAATTCTTATTATGTTATACAGAGAAGTCAACAAAGACACCCACCTCTTTCCTAGACGGAAGTACAGGAAGAGGTGGAGGTGTGGCAGGACAGGGGGCAAAAGTTCAGTTCAGTTCAGACTTTATTGTCACAACACATTACAAGTAACATGGGTGAAATTTGGTTGTGCAGACACTTATTGCAATTACGGGGATAGAGACAACAATCAGAGTTACACCAGCTGCAGCCATATTTCAGCGCTGCTATATACTTCTCATAGCATCATCATAATGGGTAAGGGGTATTGACAGAGAGGGAGGGGGGCGGATGGAGACATCAAATCACATACAGTTGCGACCGCCTCCTTCGAGTAGCAAGAGAAAGGAGGAGACTTAAAGGAGCTGTGACCTCTAATGCACTATGTATTCCTATACACATGAACCATGGAGAATTAAGTCAGGTAGAAGCACTTATTTGTATCATATTTTGTGTAATTATATAACTGTTACATACTGTGCATTGTGAACGCGTCTATCTGCTATTTTCAAAAAAGCGTTAAATAAATTGTTGAATATTTGGACTAACTTCTAACAGCACACATCTGGTAAGGGGCTCCCTGGCACCAAACATTTTCAGGTGGGGGTTGGGGGACAAATACATGTGGGGATCCATAGACCAAATCCCAAATAAGCAATTACACGTCAAAACCCGCAACCAACATTTTACAGAAAAAAGCCCAATAAAGTTGCTTATAATAAGCAGACTTGGCAACAGTGACATTCAGTAGTCACCAGTTGTGGGAAGTACTTAAGTACTGTACTTAAGTACAGTTTTGAAGCAGTTGTACTTCCAATGATGTGATCCAAATATTGTACTTTGTTACTTTGTAGATTTTGATTATTATTACAAAACATTAATTAACCAGTTTGTGTGAATGGCTGTCTTGGTGGCTGGAAGCAGTACAGAGGCACTTGTAAAGTTCAACCAAAAAGTGCTTTATTCACCGACAGATTTACAAAAGGCATAAACAGGAGGTCCTACAACATGGTGGTGCCTGGATGTCATCCTATCACCACCTGAATGTTTTTTTTATACCCAGCTGAGGCAATTAGTATGTTGGACAAATTGGAATCCATCTAAAGGGTAGATTAAGCCATATACAAAGGTCAGGTTGTGGCCTCCTGGTGGCGCTAGGCCAATGTGAAAAGGGAGCCATTTCTTCTTATGCCTTAGATTGGATGATTTGAGGCATTTTGTTCAAAAAAAATTGTTTTGCAAAAATCCACCTGTTGGTGGCGCTATAACAGGTCAATGTGAAAAGGGTGGGATATATTACTCAGCCTAGTAGGAAAGTCTGTGAAAGATTTCACGTAAATTGCATGCTGCGTTCATGATTTGAGGCTTTTTGTTCAAGACGGGCCAATCTTGCAAACTTTGAAAGCCAATGTTAGCAAATTAGGATGGAATATGAAATATCGGACAGACCCGCCTTGAAAACATGGCTGTAGAGACAGTGTGTAACGATTTGCGGGATTCTTTAACCTCATCAAACCCTGTACACTCAAGACACACTCCATATATGGCCAGATATGGCCAGTGCATATATATTGCCCTTTAGGGCCGTTTAGGGCGACCTCGCCCAAAGGAGCGACTTCGCTTTTCGCCCACAGGCGTCTTATTACTGGTATAATATGTTACACAGTAGTGTGAACAATGAATCAAATTCAGTTCTAAGATGTGACCACAACTGGGAGACACCACACAAAACCACACAGTGAGGCAATTAAGTCCAAAGTTAATGTTATTTTATTCCACTATAGAACAATCAAAGCAGAGCAGTGGTTGAGTGATATCTAACGAGCACTTCCAAACTGAAACACTTGCAAGGAACAAAGAATCACTTGCAAGGTCAGAACGTAACTCATAACATGTCTACAGTGGATTTTTATGAAACAAACACTTTGAGGATAGAAAGAGAATAATTCAAGCTTTTCGTACAGCTGCAATGTTGGTGAGTTTGACGTTGTGTATAGTATACAATCAGATTTTTTTTCCCCAGTTTGGATGAATGGGCTGCCAATGGGAAATTGCACCTTGTTAGCACCTTGCCATTATACTTATATGGTAAGATGGCTGCGGTCTGCATGAGCCTTCCAGCCAGCACCACTGGCAAGTCATTAGCTCATGCCCTGCGGTGCCTTGTCATTAGTCAGAAGGTTAATTGTTCCAAAATTACTATCCCTATCTCTAACCCTAACCTAAACATAACCGCAAGCACGGGAGCAGTGCATGTTCGCCAACCTTCATGCATGTTCGGACAAACGGGACTTCGGATCTATGGGCAGTTCCCTGCCCTGCACCTGTTACTTACTTCTCTAATTAGAGTCAACAATGCAGACTTGCTGCCACTATAGACTGGCTTCCAAAACACTGCAACTCAAATTTAAATAATAAAGAAAAGCATGCCTGCACACAGAATCAACACCAAAAGGAATCAACATAAAACCAGCTATAATGCAAATTAAATCAGCAGTCTGTCAGTAGGCTATGTCAGTCATTCCTTGCAGTCTTGCAGATGATTATTTGTGTCAGAGTTCGGAAGCACTCATTACCAGTTAAAACTGAGAGTAGACTGAAGCTGATTATGATGCATCAAACTACTGTGGAGAGCCGATCAGAGCTCTATGTTTCAAAGATGAGGCTTGTGTTCCACATGAGTTTAGTTTAGTTTATTTGATCATCCTTCAGTTTCAAACACAATATTCAAAGACAATGAATGCAAGCCGTTATGAAAACAGAACAAAACCGAAAACATGAAGATGATCAAAAGGAGTAGGCAGAAGCTAAAAGCTTATAATGCCTATCCTACTTACAACAGAACATGAATCGTAATACTCATTACATTTGTCATTATGAGTCGTTTTATTCCCTTAATGTTACAGGTGTGGTTCTGAAATTCTCAAATACAACAAATACACAAATCAAATATGCATATATCAATTTAACTAACATAAACATGACTCACTTGCTTTTCCAATGGACGCACACATGAACAGAAAAGGCTCAACACTGCACAGTGCACACCAAACTTTTCTCTACTAGAGCTGTGGTCCAGCTGCCTTGCATAGCAATCAGTGAGTTCTGTCCTATAATGCTAATTGGCCCCACCTGGAGGGCCTTTTCAACACCAGTAGAACAAACACCTGCTGCCTCCTGCATTATGTGCAAATTCATTTGCACATGACGTTTCAGCTTGTCTATGCTGGAAACGCTGGCTCTGAAGTTTTTGAACCAATCAGCGTGTTGCATCCCTCCAGGCTATGGGTCCTATATGTCCATCTTCTCATGCACACTGGTTTGTTTACAAAGTGACAGAGAGATGTGATGATTCGGAAAACGAGTAATACACTGTCTGGATGCCATCTTCAATTGGATTAAAAACTGAGGATTTCTGAAATCAGTAGCACCTGTGTTCTGACGGATGCGCAGATATGGGAATAAAACTGGTGAGCTTCATTTGTATTGGCTTTTATTGATGTGGGCCTCGACACGTCATCACACAGCACATTTTCGTTTTCAGGAAGTAATAAAAAAAAGATTTTTATGGATTTTTAATATAAAAACACTAAAATTAGAATTTGACCATTTTTTGGCATCCATTGTTAGGTATGCCCATATGATGACCACGGATATGGTCTAAAAGTGTGAAAAACGTATTTTTCACAACTTTAAGTAAAACATGCAAGTAGGGGAGAGCCACCACGGTTGTAACGTGTCATGGTTGTAACATGCACGTTATCTCTTGATTGGTCAACGCCATCATGATGCCATCGCGTCAGTATGTGTACTGCAACGTACTCTACGTGCCCAGGAAGTTTGAAGTGCATCCTACGGGGAGTTATTGGCGAAAAACTGACTTTTCTCAAAATGCGTAACATTTTACACCTGGAGTATGTGTGCTACAATTTTTTTCTTTGATGTTGGTGAATAAAAATCCACATGGATGTCTTCATGCTTATGTTCTTCATTAGTTTGCATCGTGTTTAGACGGATTCTGGTCTGTAAGCAACGCCAAAGAACAACTTGCAAAAGTGGGTCAATTGTAACACACGCCATACCATTCAATACCATTATATGTAATATTTACATATTTTACATATTGGCCAATATTATATGTTCAGTAGGCTGTCTTTCATTACAGAGTGTATTCTAAATTAGTTTAGGGTACATTGTACAACTCAATCAATCAAACATTTGTTTAATCAATGTATTTTCCCATTGAACTGACTCAAACGCCCAAACTGGTACACCCGGTACTATTTAACATTTCCCTTATGTTTGATACATTTTCTTATCACATCCATGGTATGAAAACAATGTTAAGGAGTTGCTTCAATGAAATATAATTGCTTTAAGCTGAAAACGATATGTTTAATGTTATTTTTTTAGCGTTGTTACATTTATCACGCATGCCGTTACAATTAATCCGATATGCGCAGCAAATGTAACACTGGAACAGCGTCCACGTTCGGTTTAATAACTCCCGACCGGTTTTATCAACTTAAAAACTTGAAGTGGTTTATGGTAGCAGACATGTGTAGGTCCGTTGCCTGAAAATATTACATGTGTAGATAAACGGATCTCTGAGTAAATAAATGAAACGTGCAAAGTGTTACAACCATAGCGGCTCTCCCTTTTTCCACCACTGGTAGTTACACCCCCATGGTGGACAGCCCGCTGGGCAAGCTAGCACATTGATCAGTGCAGCACAGTGAGCACACTTACAACATGTTTTAATGAGAGCAGCTCAATATCCACAATGTTCTCACTGGGTGTGGAGAAGTGCTTCTCAAAGCGGGGTCCGAGCGGGGAACCCCGGGGATCCTTGAGGGAGGTCCCAGGGGGTAAGGAAAATAAAACTGCCAGCACTCAATAAGTGTCCATTTTTCCCCACATAGGTTTATTTGGATGCTTTTCAACCAAATGGGTTTTCCTCAGCATGGGGGTACCTTTTAAAACAAGAGTACCTTTTTCACCACTGTATACTGTGTGTACAAAGGCTGAAGGTCATTTGAGATGCTTGAAAAAAATGCTCTTTAAGGCTCTCTCTCACTGTCTCTCTCTCTGTGTCTCTCTCTCTCTCTCTCTCTCTCTCTCTCTCTCTCTCTCTCTCTGTGTTTTTTATGCAAGCCACAACCTTTCTCAATTAAGAGGAAATGCAGCACTTTTCTGCAGGTAATGATCCATGTGGCTAACTTCCCGCTCGTGTGTGCGTGCGTGGCATTGTTCCCACACATGGTGAAATCCGTTCCACCAGGACTGATGGTAAATGCTGAGTTATAGCCGTGAAACCGAAAACAGCAGATCTACAACACAGTGCGGTGCGTTCTGAGCTCGGCTATTTCCGGTGCTTGACATGGGAAGCACCCTATGATCCGACGGACCATTGCTCCGAAGGAGCATTGGTCCGAGGTGCGCTGGGGGTCAGGAGAGGGTTGGGGTTAGGTTTAGGTGTCTGCCCCGGGGGAGGTTAGGGTTAGGGTGAGGGTTTGAGGTAGGTTGTCGATCGGACCAATGGACCGTCGGCATATTGACACAGACCCGCTTGACATCACTGGCATCACTAAGTATAAACGCTGCCTGGTAAATGGTGATGATAATTGGCATAACCGTAAATATGGCGATCAGGGGAGCGACGGTAAAATGCCTCGCAAATATCGTGAGAGCAGTTTTGTGTTGCCCTCATCAAGTGGGAAGTAAGTAAGCAGGGTACTTTTTCAGCAATGGATCTCAAAATGCAAAATGTGATAATACATATAGAGTATATCCTCACACATGTTTTGTAGCCTACAACTGAAATGCCAATAGGGCCTACTTAAAGTCAATAATTAAAGCGATTTAAAATTTTAGAATACTATTTTAGCCATTAGCTAAAAGTGTCATAAAGAGTATAAACCAGACACACTGTTCTATGTGTCTAAAATGGCCACATAAATACATAATTTTAAGACTTTCTGTCTCATAATACCTGATGATCATGTTCACGGCACTCCGTCTTTAACGTTGCAGATGATCCCCTGGAAGCCCCCTTAAGGACCACTGGTGGTCCACTGGACCACAGTTTGAGAACCACTGATGTAATGGACCATAGTCAGCCTGGCCTGTCTATTCCTGTACTTTTTATTCTCGTCTTGATTTTTTTTTCTTGTTATTTTGTTTCTTTGAAACCCAGTATCCTTTTTGCAATTCTCTTGCTGTCGTTCTTGCGGACATATGCCTCGCCAACTTTTCAGTGCACATGCCTGCATGAGTGAAAAGTACTGCTCGTACAGTAAATTCCCATTAATACCAGGAAAGCGTTTGTGTCATTTTATATTTTTGTGTTGGCTGCCTTCAAATATAGCAGCTACTGTATGCAAGCTCACAGCACTTCGTGCCGCGACGCAATTTAATTGTCAATTTTGAATTTATTTTAAACATCTTGAAAGTGTCACAACTACTGATTTAGATTAGCATTCGTAGAATCGGCCTCAGCTCTAACATCATTATTTCCTCCTGTCGGCCCATACCTTGAAATTGACCTCTGGACCTTTTCATCCAAAAGTGCATCACGTCTTCAGGGCGGAACACAGATCCTTCCCACCAAGTTGAATTTAAAAAATCCACTTTTTTACCTTGTCCTTCTACGATCCAAAAGTTATCCATTTCTCGGGGGCAGACCACTAATCATGCTCACTGCGTTTAATTTAAATTCCAGATGGACGGACGATCAGACAAATAGGGCTACAGACCCTGAAGCATGTGCATTGAGCAGGGGCTGCCCACATCTTGAGCATTGAACTGCTGTACAAAGATGACATGCTGCTGGTCATGATTTATTTGACTATTTTTCTTGGCTCAGTACCAGATTGAAGATCCAGATAAGGGGCTAGGGAGATTTTCTTTTTTTTCATGAATAGGTCTGAGTGACCTGAGTGACCTGAGTTGTAGCAATTTTATTTGAGCAATTACATTGACTAAAGTCACTTGGCTGAGGTTAGAAGACCTGGAACTATTGATGCCACGCGTGTCTGCAAAAGATGTATAAATATGCTCAAAACATTTTGCTCTCAGTTCTATTTGTGGAAAGAACATGACATCTGATCCATAGACATTCTACTTCAGGATGGTGTCAGAATTAGCTTCGGACAGCTCTTTGTAGATCCGCTCCTGCTCCTCCCTGGCCTTCTTCTCTGCCTCTTCAGTCTTCCTCTCCTTCTCTGCGATGGGCTTCAGGTACTCTAGCCGCTGTTTTCCATACAACATGCCTAGGAAGAGGGCCGACCATCTGGCCGTCTTGATGAGCGGCGACACAGCAACCGGAGGAACCATAATGCTACTTTATGAAATCTCTCACCAACACCACTGTGGAATGGATCACTACTCAATGGGATTAGCTTACATTATATGAATTGTTAGAGCAGAACAAACATCACACAAAAGCTCTGTTGTCATATGTATGACCTCATACTGATGATGTCGTTGTTGTCCAAACAGCGGGATGATGGATCTGAAATTACTAATTCAGGGTTGTGCAGTCGACGCGCTGTGATTGGCCAGTCGCTGTGATTGACAGCCTGAACCTAACCCTAACCTTAACCTCAGTAAAACTATACCTAAACCGTCCATAACCCTAAACTTAACCTCTGTAAAACTATACCTAACCCTAACCTTAACCTCAGTCCTTGGGCGTGGTTATAAGCACAACCCGTGTAGGAATTAGTATGTAGCGTCTCACTCCCAAAAGGCATATTGTGACCAAATATGACATTGACAACATGTGATTTGACGGCTACTCCATTATTCCATATATGGAGACATTTGTAGAGAACCGCAGATCTGACCAACTTCGCTATTATTTATTGTTTGGTCTTTATTTGCAAACTCTCAGGGTTACGGACCTGTCCATTCATTCCGTTCCTAACTAGCATCGGTCATTTAGCTGGGGACCTCATCAAGGACCTGCAGGATTCCTCAGACCCCACTTTGAGAACCACTGATTTATTAGACTGTGGTCTTGGCTCAGTAGCAACAATCACAGAGGACCTCGCCCTTCATGTTGCGCTGGTCTCTGATCAGATTTGATGATACCAGTGACGTAGACTCCGTGGGGGCGGCGGGGCTCGAGCCCCCATGAGGAATTAGACCTGAATATATCGTTACTCTATGGAATATATATTCGCCTCGGTCCGTCCCGTTTGTACCGCGCTAGGACGCACCGCGACTGTTTGCGCAATTCTCGTCTTTGCATTGACTTTGTATGTAATCGCGCCACTATAACCATCCAAGTCTGAACGCACCTTAACAGCTCTTTTGTCCTGGCCCGGGGGCAGGGGGGTGGTGGGGGGTGGACCTCGTTGCCTGTCCACTTGTAAGCCTACACATGCAGACAGAGCCGTATCCAGCACTTCACAGATTGGGGGTCCAAGCGCACGGACGGGCGCTTTGCACCCCACATGCACGGGCGCTTCACACCCGTACATGTGGGGCGCAAAGCGCCCGTGCGAAAGAAATCGGGTATTTCCGGGTTATAAAGTCGTTATTTTCTGGTCAAAAACGGGTCTGCACAGCAGAAATAGCCTAGTGCAAATCTTACCTTTTTGATGAGCCTGCCCGAGACATACATGGCTTTAACCAACACTGGCATAACATAAACAACTTCCTGAATCCTATCCAAGTCTACTAGCAGACAGACAAACTGACCAATGTGAGCTTGTAGCAAACACACAATGCTGACAAAATAACATGCACCCTCCCTGGCTGGCATGTTTAATGTTTTTATTTGCTTGCCTTTTACTAAAAGTAGCAATACCACAGTGCAGAAATTCTATAACTAGAGTGAAAGTGTGGATGTGTTGCCATCAAAATATAGAGTATAATATAAAGTAAATGTACTTTATGTAATGTGAAAGTGGCACATCATGTGAAATGTACATTTTTAATACCAGTACATACATTAAGATTACTAATCAAAATCTGCAATGGAACTAGAGGCTCTCTCAGATTAAGTAAAAGTATAAAAAAAATGCCATTGTTACAGGTACTTAGTTACTTTCCACCACTGACTGTGAACTGCATGATGCTTTATGCTTATAGTTGCCTACCTGTTCAATTACTGCACAACAATGGTCGTCAGTAGCCTACTGTTGTTGTTGTCGACGACGACTTTGTCTGTGTTTATTGCACACACCGACACCGGGGGAGGGGGTACATTTTTCGGAACAAGTTGGAGTTGGACAACAGGAGTTGGAGGAGAAGCAGCCCTGCTTCCAGCAGCAGCAGCAGCAGCATTAAACTTAAACATGTCGTTTATTTTAAAACAGGAGTTGGCGACGTCCTGCATTCATTGCTTTGCCTTCTTCGCCCTCTGCTTTGCAGCACCCCCCTTACGTTTCGGATTCGGCATGATTTTACTCGTCTCTGAGTAATGACAGCGAGTCAGCGGCGGCCCAAGTTGCCCCCCCCCCCGGGACCCCCGTGGTTCCTACGGCCCTCATGCATTCAAATGCTAATCTGGTGGACTTTGAATTTCTCTAACTATAAACTTTCATGACAGCAGACAGCCTAAGTACAAATATCATTTATGAAAAGCTACTACAGTGAAGTCTGTTCACAGAAGTTGTTGTAGGATATGTGGGGATTATCTGACGAGGTACCATTTGAGTGTGCAAAACCTTACATATACTAAATAATACTAAATTGTTTATAGGGTCAATATAAGTAAAATAATATAGCCTTTCCACAGGAGTATCTTTTTATATTTTTCCAAAAATAATACAAACAGCCAATAGCATATTACAAAGTTATCCCCCTCACTGGTGACAATTCCGGGAGGAAAAACGGGCAAGCACCGGGTCGAGTCTTCCGGTATTCTTTTCACCTGCCAGGTAGGGTATGCATACTAGTACTGTACTCTGCAAGGCTAGGCTATTTGTTCACAATGAGAAGGAGTAGCCAGGGCCATGGCATTTAAACATGCTCTTCTGTTTATAATCTAAACACTGACACGTTTAAAAGAGTTTATACATTAATGTTGGCTATGGGTCCACAAAAACGTTTCAGATAACACACCTGCACATAGTAAGGTCATTCTCAGATCTTTGAATCCTTCACAAGCTGGCTCAGAGGATAACGGGGGATAGAAATACAGGCAAAAAGGCTGCCATACTCCAAGGGCTGCAAAACGTCTCAGGAGGCAGTAATTTTCTTAGATGGAAAGGTCATCTTATCAAAATCTATAAGCTTAAAAGAGAAGAGTCTCCTGATAGGCCAGAACCAGATGGAGAGATCTATGTGATTTATGTGGACTTTATCAAGTATAGGCACAGCCATTTGTTGTATACTTTGGAAATAAATGTGGCTTTTACTTTCAATGCCGAGAACACTTGTTATTGTGAAAGCTAGACTTTGTCTTCAGTGCCATTGCTTTTCAGGGGAAATTATTATTAGTATTACCATTATTATTATGTGTTTATTTGAAGAAACATGAAAAAGGTTTTCCTCATGAGTCATGACCCATGAAAATGAGTCCCGATCCATCGTTTACAGTAGGAAACATTGCAGTTATTGTGTGTATGAATGTTTCTTGGGATCCGCTTGTAATTCCGACGGCGCATTAGTCCGACAACATAGGGTTAGGGATAGGGTTTGTAATGGGGACAACATGGGACAACATGGGACAACATGGTTAGGGATAGGGATAGGGTTTGTAATGGGGACAACATGGGACAACATGGTTAGGGTTAGGGATAGGGTTTGTAATGGGGACAACATGGGACAACATGGGACAACATGGGACAACATGGTTAGGGTTAGGGATAGGGTTTGTAATGGGGACAACATGGGACAACATGGTACAACATGGGACAACATGGGACAACATGGTACAACATGGGACAACATGGGACAACATGGGACAACATGGTTAGGGTTAGGGATAGGGTTTGTAATGGGGACAACATGGGACAACATGGTTAGGGATAGGGTTTGTAATGGGGACAACATGGGACAACATGGTACGACATGGGACAACATGGTTAGGGTTAGGGATAGGGTTTGTAATGGGGACAACATGGGACAACATGGGACAACATGAGACAACATGGTTAGGGTTAGGGATAGGGTTTGTAATGGGGACAACATGGGACAACATGGGACAACATGGGACAACATGGGACAACATGAGACAACATGGTTAGGGTTAGGGATAGGGTTTGTAATGGGGACAACATGGGACAACATGGGACAACATGAGACAACATGGTTAGGGTTAGGGATAGGGTTTGTAATGGGGACAACATGGTTAGGGTTAGGGATAGGGTTTGTAATGGGGACAACATGGTTAGGGTTAGGGATAGGGTTTGTAATGGGGACAACATGGGACAACATGGTAGAACATGGGACAACATGGTACAACATGGGACAACATGGGACAACATGGTACAACATGGTACAACATGGGACAACATGGTACAACATGGTACCACATGGGACAACATGGGACAACATGGTACAACATGGTACAACATGGTACAACATGGGACAACATGGTACAACATGGTACCACATGGGACAACATGGGACAACATGGTACAACATGGTACAACATGGGACAACATGGGACAACATGGTACAACATGGTACAACATGGTACAACATGGGACAACATGGGACAACATGGTACAACATGGTACAACATGGTACCACATGGGACAACATGGTACAACATGGTACAACATGGTACAACATGGGACAACATGGGACAACATGGTACAACATGGTACGTACAACATGGGACAACATGGTACGTACAACATGGGACAACATGTTTAGGGTTAGGGTTAGGGACAGGGTTAGTAATGGGGTGAGTCGGAACAACGTGCTGTCGGAATAATGACGCTGACCCATGTATCTCTTGGCGAACTCCCTTCACAGAAGCAGTTGTGAACCGCTAAATCAATGTTTCACCAGTTTGCGGCACTGGTGATAAAACGACAACAAAGCACAAAAGGGGATTTTTAGCTCGTTTTTATACAATACATGTGGTGTGCTTTAATAGTCGGTTCGTAAACAAAAGAAGAACAATACACAGGAACAGTCTTGTAGTTTTTCGAAAGCCTTTTAAAATGAAGTCTCCCATGGTTTGTGCAATTACACACTCCAGCGGTCCACAACCTTTTTGTTATTTTATCAGGGCCCACTCACCCATCTGGCGGCTTAAATCAGATGAGTGGTCAGATTGGTGGGCCTGCGTGCATTTCCAGAGCATGTTTACTTTAATGATTGCGTTCTGGCTTTGATTCGACGGCACCAACATAGCATGCCTTAAGTTCCTATTTATCAGTTTCACAATGAAAACTCATTCACTATTTAATTTATTATTATTATTATTTTTACATAATCATGATTTACTATTGTGTTGAATACAATCTTGGGTGTTTTGCCAATTATTAATTGGGGTCCCACTTTCAATATCCTCACGGCTCACCATTGTGCCCCGGCCCCACAGGTTGGAAACCGCTGACATCCATCACACCACATTTAGCCATTATAGAAAACCAACTCCCTCTGCCTGGAGAGGACAATTACAAGACATAAAAAACAAGACACCAATGCTTTTATGACAGCAGATGAGTCATATATTTTTTGTTATTTTTCTTTTCTCTGTTTAAATAACTGGCAACATTATTATACTGCATGAGTAGGAAGTATTGCACATTATTGAATTAAAAGGCTCTAGGAATGACATCATTTTTGATAAATATAAATTAATAAATACATACAAATCAGGACCAAGTGATTGTAGAAATGTTGGCGACAAGAATGGCGATTTGTCAGATGATGTGACGCCTGATTTTAAAATGAGTTGCGTGCGTCACAGACCGGAAGTAGCAGATTTACAAGTTCTACATACAAGCTCACAATGCACTGCAATGCATGTGCATAGTGAGCTGGTTGAGCTTGTAGATCTGTGGGCAAGCAAGTATAAATCGCCTGTCGGGTGGAAACCTCATCACGTCTTCGTGAAAACACTTCATTTGAAATTAAATGTTTTCAAGGGGGAGTGGTTAACCAGGCTAGAAACCTCACATGTCCAAACCAAAACTCTTATACTTTTAATTTACAAGCTCGAAACATGTCGCTTTGCACACCATGTTTCGAACTTGTAGATCAACTACCGGTATACTTTTGATGCTTTTGTGTGACGCTGTAGTATGATCGTTAAAACACAAAGGTTTCTGCCCGACAACAACAAAATCAGGCATGACTCAGCAAATCGACACCGTGAAATTTGTGAGAGTTAAATTTACAATCGGGATTTTACAGCGTATTGGTGGTTGCCACAAATTGGCCATGACCTTCAAGTGCTGCAAAACACGCATGCACACACACAATGCAGTAAAACAGCACTTTAACTTGATTTAAATCTGTTAGGAGTCGTGTCCACACTGAGTGTTTTATGAGCACCTTGGATCTCATGTCCAGAGAGCTCGCACACACACACACACACACACACACACACGTTCAAATGCTATGAACTGTTCATGTTCCCAAACGTCTTGTCATCAGCGTTATCAGCACACACATACATCCTAACTCAACGGTTCTCAACATTGTGGGGCATTTCAATTTTAATGATCACAATACTAGAAGGGCATAGAAGTCCCGAGCTGAGGTGAGCATGGTGTCGCTGTCGGTAGTGCTATCGCCTGACAGCTAGAAGGTCCTGTGTTCGATTCCTTCCCGAGGATGCTGTGGGCGCTGGGGGCATGTTCTCTCCTCCGCGTCATCAGCGCCCATACCCAAGGTGGGGTTGGCGAAAGGGCCTTTCTGTGTGGAGTTTTCATGTTCTACCCGTGTCCACTAGGGTAGGTACCCTCACAAAAACATGCAGTAATCCTGGTATCTACACTGCCTCCCCCTGGTCAGCTGGGATGCCTGATGGAGGGGAAAGGAACTGGTTGGAATAACGTGTTTCTTCCATGCGTTACATCCTACCGGGGAAACTCCCCCTGTCAGGTGACAAAAGCGTCTAGCTCACTCCTCAGTCATTGAAGGAAGCATTAAATCATTTTGGGGGTCTCCTCAGGTTGGCAGGGGGAGAGTATGCTAGCGCCCAGGATTAATGCTTAGGCAATTGGCACCGGGTGAAAAATGGGTTACAAAATCGGGGTATAAAAATGTCGTCCCGAGATGAGTGTTCTACTATCGGTAGTTTTAGAGAAGGACATACGAGTGGCAGACTCTAGGGAACAGTTTATATACAAACAGTCCACACTCACAAAGTGAATTTTCTTTCTACTGCAGCAGCAGTCTCTGACCGACGTGTTTCGGCTTCATCAGAGTTGCATCATCAAGCACTGATGAACGTCAATCAATCAATCGATTGATTCCATTCTTAAAGAACTGGACTTATACAACTGTTCTTTTGAACACTTTTTCCAGTGTTACCGAATCTCTTCGCCAAAAACTTTGCAGGCGCAATGTGAACTTGTAGATCGTATATATTGTAGCTAATGTTCACTGCCAAAGTAAAATAAATAATAATGATGAATACCATAACAAACTGTCTATATAAATCTTTTAAATCAATTTGGCCAACAGTTTGTGGGGCTCACACTCACTTGCAATATCCTCACAGCCCACCAGCGGGCCTACAGGTCTCTGGCCCACAGATATAAAAAGCTATAGATGTCTCATTGGCCGCTGCAGTTCATTGGAGCGACATGTATCGCACTGTAAGGAGGAAGTCAAGTGGAAGTGCGGAAGGCACGCTGCGTCGCTGCCACTCAAGTGACAACTGGCCAATCACAGCACGTCTTTTCCGGGAATCCAAAGGAGCTTTATTGGCATTAGAAAACAAACCTTTACATTGCCTCTGATTGGCCTACCGAACGTCCCCTTCTGTGACGCACGCCGAAGCTTTGCAAGCTTCCGTGGCAAGCTTCCACGTGCATCACGAAAGCTTGCCTCCTTTCAAGATTCCCACACCCCAGAGCCGAAGGAGGCGTCTACCATTATATGTCTATGCTCTGGCCTGCATACGATGGATGGCATGGACTTCTCATGTTCGTGGCAATGATTCATGACAACCGTATACTCCATATATGAACGCGCCTTCCGTCTGTTTACCTTTTAGCATTGCTCTGGCTATGGAGAGCCCCCTCTTCACAAAGGCCCCGACCTTCCTGTTTAACCCGGAAGGGAAACAAGCTCCGTAGAGTGAGAGCAGACGGGCGGCATTTCTTAGGTGTGCACATGCTAACACTAGATGGCGCTAAAGGAGTTAAGCTCCTTGTCTTGTCTGGCTTATGTACCCAAAACAAATCAGAATAAAAGTTGGGGTAAGAAAGAAAAATATATTAAAAACACTACTTTGTTGACATCAAGTACCGGTAATGCAAGCCAGTGAGACAATTAAAAGCATCACATATTTCCAAAGTAAATATCAAGAACACTGTTGAGCTTGCCATACATTTGTAACACATACATTCTGCCATGACATTAATGAAATATAAAAAGAAAATGCATCTCTACGTGTACCAATTAGCCACGTGAACCCTAGTGTCCCTATTCTGGGGTGAACAACCGTCAACGGAAATTGTTACAATCTACAAGCTAGCTCACAGCACATGCAATGCAACGTTTCGTGATCTTCTAGATCTGCTTTTTTTGACGGAGACATTTGATGCAGAGGGAACCATCTGAGGATCTATTATAGAGCCCTAGCTGGGGGACTCTGCTCAACCAAGTATATTGGATTTAAGTGGTAAAAATGTGGTCACAGTATTATGTGATTGCTGTCTGGTGGAAACCTAATATGTCCAATGCGGTTACTTTTCAAAATTCTAATTCAAACAGCAAAAACTGCTACAAGCTCTGCAATTTTTACTACTTTTATGTGACACTGTAGAAGGACGAAGTAGAGCATTAATTCACGGAAAAACATAAACAAGTTAAAATACGGAGATAAGAGGTTTCCGCCCGACAAATAAAACCTCTACAAAGGGTTGTGTAGTTCTTTTATGCATTCTTTATACAGAAGCATATAACTCAAAGATTGGATGACAGTAACAGCATTTGCTGACGTTTTATCTGCCCAATAAAGTAAATTCATAAAAACCAAGAGTCCCAAATCTGTCCTTAGCGAGATTGATATGGTACCGTCACAAAGAGTTTATTAGTCTTGGGAATGGACAGTACATTGTCTTTGTAATGTGCGTCTCTCTGGACACCAAGAAGACATTAGATTTTTAACATTTGAAAGTGCTGTGCAGAGCTACTGACAAACTTGTTTTTCAGTGGGAACTAGTCAATATCGCTGTTTCGCCATACACATACTGTCTTTGTTCCCTCTTTGGACAGTCAAGTCATCTAAAAACCTTTTTCTAAGAATTACATATTTTATTAACTAATAATAATAATAGCCTATATTTCAGTCAGAATGTGATCCTGCGCATGAATGTAATGCCTTACCTTTTCCATTTACATGAATTCTACCACCAGACTTTAGTCTCAATAGATTTTAACTTCTACAGATCTACAAGCTCACAATGCAGCTTGTAAATCGGCTAGTTTTGCCTAATGTTTCCCACAGGCATATGGATGCTGGGGTTCAAGCAGTTAAGCGGTTGTACTGTATAGGCTATGTGCATAACTGTAGTCCTGGGCTGAAGGTTCCCTGTTCCGGTTAATTTATCCCATATAGCTTCAGTTGATTGGCTCATTTGATTGGCTCATTTGAGTGGATTGCTGTCGAGCCAAACAAACAAAGCTATGGGGAAATGAACGGGTACAGGAAACGGGCATGCCACAGCCTATTGCATTCACTGATTCACATCGTTTGCTTCCAATTCTGTGGGTAAATCCTCGTTGCCGTATAAACCTCCATATTTCCACTTTAGCCTGTTGTTTTTATATATAAATATAAAACCGAATGAAAAGTATTAACAAAAAATTGCAACTAAATGGACCATTGTAACATCATGTTCCTTTTGTCCATTTCCTGAAAAGTAAGGTTTTTAGACAAGCTTTTCCACACGACTAGTGATGTCATACTTCAAATATTGCACAGAAGCCGACACAAGACAATGCAACACAAGCATGATTGTACAGTTAAGAGCATATGGGAGTTCACACAATAAGGCATTGCTGTAATGAAAAAAAAATAAAAAAAATGTCCAGCCATACGATTCACAGTTTTAATCCTTTAGCTTAGCTAGAGATCACGACAACGCCCTGTGTACTGACTGTGGCAGTCACATCGACACAGCAGCAACAATGCAACCAGTGTGACCACAACACGACTAAAGGCTAATTCATATTCCGTCGAGCGACGGTGCCGTGTGACAAAAAAAAGGAATACAAAAAACCCAACATTTTGACTGAAAACAGTCGGCAATGCGACACGCGACGAAGTACCAAACAGCCTTAAAATGTCGCTGTTCGGTTCAGACATCATCATGCGGAATACCCATAACTCAGAGAGTGTACATAATATGGAACCAAATGGACCCGCTTGGCTCTTGGAGTTACAGACCGGTCAATTTATGCTTTGAACAACGAGTGTCGACCGGCGTGTCCCGCGCCGAAAGTGGCGTCAAAACAAGAAAAAACGAAATGGTCATGGAAGCCTCACGCGACGAGGTATTAAATCTGCCTTAAAATGTCGCTGTTCGGTCTGGACATCATAAATATACTGTACAGGACCAAGTAATTGATATGTAGAGATGGAAATAACTATTCCTGGGCTAATGCGACACGGGGGTTTCGCTCGTCCTCGAAAATGAGGAAATGGGTGAACGGAGGAAATGGAACTTATTCAAACCATCCTGATTTATTCTCAGCTGTACCACATTGTCCCTGGCCAGAAATGGCAGCTCTACAAGCTCACGACAGAGTTATTTACGACATGCGCCGTTGGACCAGGTCTACGTCGGGTTTAGGCTGTCATACATCTGCACCTAAACAGTTTTTGAAGGTGTCACGAGGTTAATCCAACCACGGTCTCTCCTTAACGAGCACAGTTCGAAAAGGGGAAAAAAATAACAACATACAGTACACTATATCTACACATTATTGTAGACATATTTCAATTTGATCAATATTATTCAAGAAATTTGACTTATCTAAAATCAAGATCATTGAATCTATAACAGATTTTGGG
>NC_139708.1:10813261-10903261 GCF_964188405.1 Protomyctophum parallelum | reverse complement strand
TGTAAATTACTTGAGTATTTGTCTATGAAAATGTGCGTTTCCCGTCTGTCATTCCGTCACCCCACGCCTCCAGGTCACGCGTGACATCACATCTCCATATATGATCTGGTCTGACATCATCAAACCCTCTACACTCAAGATATGCTATATATGCCCATGAACCCTGGCCATGGCCATGAACCCTGGTATTTATTTATTTTTGGACACGTATGACTTTGACTCCACTGTATTTCATATAGGCCTACATACATATTGTACTTTTGATGACTCCACTACATTTCTAGGATGGAAAAAGGCCATATATAAAACAGTGAAAATAGCAGATCTACAAGCTCCCAACGCATTGTGAAGTGACAGATTGTGAGCTTGTAGATCTGCTATTCTCACCAGTATTCAAGGTTCAAGGTTCACTTAATTTTGTCATTTCACATGTTTGCACATATACAACGAAAATCGTACTCAGGACCAGCAGTGTATATTTAAAAACTATCAATAAAAATAATAATTGATGTTTATGTTCAAACTATCTAGAAAATCTTAGCATTTTAGGAGGAGGGGCGTCACAGTGTTAATACAGCCAATGCATTGATATTTAAGGAATTTAAGGAATTGCCTTGAATTCTTGGAGATCCCGTCATCAAATGATTGGCTTAGGAATGAATAATAATAATAATAAAAAGGAAAATCTCCATGAATTAAGGTGTGCAATTTATAGAAAATATGTCGTTTTTTTTGGCAAACTCCTTTAAAAAGAAAAGTACTCCATGCAGTATAGGTAACTCAAGTATACAAATTTGACGGGGGCACATTTACTTGTAGAGTCAGATTTGACCGGGAGTATATCTATACTTTGACTCACAAGTACTCGTGTGTTGAGAGGGCGAGATGCAGCTTAGTTAGTGTCCGGGCCGAGTGCTTCTGCGATAAACTTCCCTGAGAGGAAGAAGAAGGTCCCTCAATATAAGGGATGGGTTTTGCCCCCTCCCCAACCTACCGATTACTAATAAAAGATGCTTAACTTCGGCTGGTGGCTATATAGCCGGTCTGGCGTTCTGCTTTTCAGGGGTCAGTGAGAAGATGGTGCCACATTATGGTGGTAAATGTCAAACCACACTAAAGCATCGGCTTTCAAGCCTGCAGAAAGTATAGCTCCTCCACAACTAGGTCAGTCTCAAGGATGTCCTGGTTCTGGGAGATTCGTGTGGGGACTTGGGGTGACTCTCGGACCATGATGTAAGGCAACGGTTCCTCCCCAGAGGTCTGTGTTTAGTCACGCCATCAGGTGTGAAACCCATACCAAAATGCATAAGTTGACTTCTGTGTATCTTTTAACTAATTTACTGCTTGAATCGATTTAGTCTGTAGTCCCTTCCCTGCCACCGGATCCAGCCGGGACTTTGGTAATTTGGATACTGTCTTTTAGTAATCCAAAGCGTTAATATTAATGTTGAATAGAGGAAGGGAGCGCTGCCGTGGTCCTTTGTTTGTTGAACTGAATACAGGTGCTCGTTGGCGAGGTTAAATCATGACATTAAAAGAAGAGGATCCAAGGCAAGGCAAAAAAGGTATTTTTTGTTTTGTAATGTTCTTTGCCGTGCCTCTTAAATAAAAAAGGCTTTTTTTCATCTCACTGGAACAGAGTGCCTTGGATCCTCTTCTTTTAACGTTAATATTAATATTGTAACCGAGGTAGTGACGATTTAGTAATGCGCCGCTAACATAGACGTTCAAACACCTCAATCTGAGAATGGATTAAGAATGCTGATAACATGGCAGTGGACGGCGGGGAATCATTTCATTGAGGGGAGTGCAGTACTTTCATCCGACGGATCATTGGTCCGAACGACAACCTACCTCCTCCCTCACCCTAACCCTAACCTCCCCCGGGGCAGACACCTAAACCTAACCGCAACCCTCTCCCGACCCGCAGCGCACCTCGGAGCATTGATCCTTCGGAGCAATGCTCCGTCGGATGATAGTATGCCTCCCCATTGAGGGACCACAGGCGAGCCGAGCATTATAGCGACGAGGATGCTGCTAGACGGTGGCTAGCGGTGAAAGCTAAAAAAACTTGTTGAAGAAATGTTCAATATATTTACTCTAGTTCTTGTCATAATTTCTTTTGGTTTTCGTCAATGAATAAAAAGGTAGTCCAAGAACATTTTTTCATCATAGTTTTAGCATTTTGACAATGCTCTGATCTAGACTAGAGGGTTACGGTTTAAGTGGTTAATGTTCTATGGAATTGTCTTGTTGTTGAAATGTGCTTTACAAATTCTTACTTACTGCTTACATCCCTGTATATAAAACTGTCAGGACTTTGGCACAACATGAATTGTCTCATATAGCCATCTAGAAATGATCTTCTAAGGTCCTCACTGGCCTTTCTGGGCTATAAGAACAGTGGTTTGAAGCCCCTGTTTATACTCTAAGTTAAGTGATTGAAACAGATAAAAGGGGACCATGTGGCACGCCACGTCTTTGAACCATGCTCATTTTCTGCACCGCAGGCAAAAAATGCAGCACGGCACAATTAGCTGGAAGGGCCGAGGAGGGACCTACACGTGAAGTGGAACCACAAGACAATGTGGGCCGGTCACTCACTGCGCCAAATTAAACACAGTGGCGTGAGAAATACTCTATTTATACTCTATTTCAAGTAAAGGTCCTATATATTTAACTTATTTATATTTATTTTTAAAATTGTGTAAATCAAAATATACTTGAAGCACTCATTTCACGTTTTCAAAATGGTTCAGAATCTTACAAAAAATAGCAGATCTACAGTACAAGCTTGCTCGTCGGCCCTATTTTCTCCATGCTATCCCTAAATGTCTTTGTCTTTTTTACTACCGGGTATTTACTCATTTGAAAACATTTTCAAATTGTTCAACTAGCCCAGGAGTTCTCAACGTTTTTGGCTGGGGACCCCCGGAAATGCTTTGGCCATGTCTCGCGAAAATACTAAAAGTTAAAATATGGAGATAAGAGGTTTCTGCCTGACAGCAACAAAAATATTACTTCCCACCACTGGGAACCATGAAGGATGTGTGCGCTTCGCTCACGACTCCTAATTAAACCCTGGCTCCCCCACTCTCCCAGATTAGATTGGCTGTGGTGCGTACATTCATGGGTCAGTTATTGATCCCAGCAGGCAGCCATGAGGGAGGGAGGAAGGGAGCCACCGGCCCACTGTAATCACATAATGCAACAGAACACTTGTGAAAGTTGTGAAACAGCAATTATAAAGTGATCTTTGGAGAGAGAGCGGGAGAGAGAGAGTCCTGTAGTCTCGTTCATATGCACCCTCTCAGAGTTAAATTGCAATAATATACGACACTGTAATAACTGTGTTATTACACTGTTCTAGCCTTATTATGATCTAACTCAGTGGTTCCCAAACCCCTTGTGGTGCGCGAGGACCTTCTAGGGGGTGCGCGACATAAAAAGGCTAATGGTGGTGCTATGATTTTATTTTTAATATATTAACATATTATGCCAATATGTGGCAAGTATATGCAGAATATAGCCTTTGCTGCATATATATGCTGCATATTCAGGTTCATATATGTGCATATATGTGGATAAATAGGAAATATATATCTCTATATAGCTTATGCAATTAATATTTCCGCTGATCTAATTAACTCAACTGAGAATGTACTGAGAAAGAGAGAAATGTAAACAATATTGTATCATGCCAATAAAGCATGAAATTGAGAGAGAGAGAGAGAGAGAGAGAGAGAGAGAGAAGTCATATAAATTCATGTTTTTCTTTCTTTTTTTGTATTTGACTCTGTTTGCGAGGATTAATTAATTAAGGAGGGCTCATTTGGTCTAAAGGGTGCACTAATCCCATTTATACTGTAGGGTGATTAGTCAGGGTAGAGACAATCCTCTCCTCTGAGGAGTCCAACAGGTCTTCATCCATACCAGATGTCACTAAACTGAAGGCCAATGCACAGTGATGTCCTTACGCATCCATGCGTACCTGTGGTGAAAAGTAACTAAGTACAATAAGCCTATACGTACAGTGTAAGTACAATTTTAAAGTACTTTTACTTTAACTTGAGTATTTTGTTGTTGTTGATACTTCAGCCCTCAGGCACTATAGTTACTTTGTCGTTTCATTTGTTCGTCTAAAATGTCTCAATATATTGCTTCATTTTATGTTTACAATGGCTAGTTTATTTCCAATCCAAAAGTAACTAGCCTTGCCGAGGCCCATAGGGCAGGAGCCTATCTCCTGTTTCTGTAGCGTGAGGCAGCTTGATGTACAAGTACACCCCCTGGACATGACGCTAGTATGTCGCAGGGACTTACCCCCAATCCAACCCTTGATGCTGAGTGTCAAGCAGGGAGGCACTGGGTCTTTGGTATGACCCGGCCAGGGATTGAACCCCAACCTCCCAGTCTCAGGGCGGACACTCTAACCACAAGGCCACTGAGCTGGTTAGATTGTACCGTGTGAAATTATGAAATAGATTATAGCATCACTGAGTCGACAGCACGGCCATCACACTGCCTGTCTTGCATTCAAAATGTATTTTACTAAAAAGGAGATTGATTCTATAATGTTATCGTCTGGTTTTGACTTTGCATTCATTTCCATCTGGGTCGCCAGCCAATGAAATCATCATTGCCACGCGGGGTACTCCTGGAATTGTGATTATGGCAGAAGTTGGTTTGGGGGGAAATAATAACAGCCGGTGCACTTTGGTGGAGAGAGAGATTTCTGCACACGGCAAATTGCATGTTGGACAAATCCTGCAGGGTTTTTGAATGAAATCCTCTTTGTAACTCAATGTGATTGATCTAGGTGGGCTCCTGTAAGGC
Organism: Protomyctophum parallelum; assembly: GCF_964188405.1. Classification (NCBI taxonomy): domain Eukaryota; kingdom Metazoa; phylum Chordata; class Actinopteri; order Myctophiformes; family Myctophidae; genus Protomyctophum; species Protomyctophum parallelum. Next base: position 10,898,425 of record NC_139708.1, on the reverse strand, counting down.
TCCCAGCAAAGATAACAGAGCAAAAGCTTCAAGTGGATAAGGGAGGGCCGATAGTCGGCAACATATCGTCGTCGTCGGGCAGAAACCTCGCATATTTTAACTTTTTCTGTTATTTCCGTAAACGTGATCATACTACATCTAAAGTATCAACAGTAGCAGATCTACATGCTTGAAACACGAGGCAAAGCAAATCATTTATTTTTTAAATTTGAATCATAAAAAGTTAGTTTTGGCATATGAGGTTTCCACCCAACAGAGACGATATAAAAGAGCGTGACAATAAAGTAACACAAGATTGTATTCCTTATTTTTTTGTCATAACATTTACATAACAACTATATACTAATACGCTATTTCCGAGAGAGAAAATAATCGAAAAAATCTGACAGAATCATTTCGACATTTTCAACAACGATCTTCTCTTCTGGTGGTCCCTGACACAATTGGATTACTTTCATAGTATAACCAAGCCACCGCCATGCATGCGTCACAGTTTAGGAATGCGTGGTGTGAAAGCACACAGGAAAGTGCTTTTCCGACGAGGTACCTTGGAGCGTTCTGCTGCGGGACGCACACTGTTCAAGTATAACAATTCCTTGGGCCTCCTTGGCCTGGAGTTTGAATTATTCAGTGGCGGAGTTGAGCATAAAGGACCTTAGACGGGACCCTGTCACCCCGTTCAAATTATTTCTGAAGAAAACATAATGTAAAAAAAATCCAGAACGAGGACAGTGATTATTCTTCAGAATATAGAGCATTGACAATGACTCAAGTAACTCGAGCACTCAATTGCAAGTTACGAACTTGACGAAGTTAGCAAGTTGATTATCTTTTTTTTCTTTTCTTTTTTTCTTCTTTTTTCTCTCTCTCAATGGCCACTCCTTACCCTACCTGGATATCACTTACTCTACCTAACAAATGGATACATGGACACTGATGATTATTACTATGCAGGGATTGGAATCAAATCTATTCGTATTCTAATCAATTCCTCTACTTGGTGTGAATGAGTTCATTGTTAAGAACACAAGACGTTCAAATCCAGAACAGTGGAACCCTAAAGTTCTATTCTATTCATTGCAACATAATGTTCAAGTCTAAACTAAGGTTCTGCTTTAACCTTTTCTGTTATAAGAATGGGCATCATGCCAAGTATCACATTGAAAACTCAATTCAAAAGTGAAACTTTATATAGGCCTACGGCATATAGGCTACTTTCACTTTTAAACTGTGCTGCATCAAAACATAAAGCAAACAAACAAGACAAAACAATCCAGCACAACACTTTCTTCCTGCTGCAACGAACGGAACATTCCAGAAGGAAGGACAGTGACAATGGCAATTAGACACATGCAAACAATCACAAAGTTTGCAGAACGGGCAAGCAAACCAATCACAGGTTTCACAGAGCACTGTGAGCGTCACGGAAGGAGCACGAGGACAATGGTTAGACGACACATCACTGCAGTGGTGAGGGAGAGCGGTGGTGGGGGGGGGGGGGGGGGGACCGCCATTAGGATAATAATGGGGCCCATGATTTGCATTGCTGAGACATTAGAGCAACCATCTTGATGCCATACAGCGGCTGTATCGCCGGACTAAATGGCAGTTAATACATCATTAGCGGACATTAGCGACACAATGTGAGCTGCAGATGGGAGCCAAATTAGACGCCAATTAGGATGTCAGTCAAGCGGCCCAATGTTTAGATGCTGTGTGGTGTGGTCTTGCATTTTGAGAAGTTAGTCATCTCACTACGATTAGATGTTTGTGTGCATTGCCAGTGTCCCAGGCAGGTGGCCGGAATCCCGTTCTGGATACGAAGCCTTCAAAAATGGTGATTTGACGCAATTTTATAATTTTTTTATCCCACAATTTTTGTAACCGATTTTTTTCACCCGGTGCCAATTGCCTAAACTGTAATCCTGGGCGCTACTCTCACCCAGAACTGAGCTCATGCATGCTTCCTTCAATCCATGAGGAGTGAGCAGGCAACTTTTTATCGCCTGACAGGGAGGAGTTTAGTACCTGTAAACATTGCCATGAATACGTTTTGTTTTCAGTCAGTAGTTTGTAAATTATGGTCCCATTAATTTCACAATTAAATTGTGGGAGAACGGTAATTCCAAGATTGTGGATTTGAAGTTGATAAAATAGTGCCTTAAAAACAGGTCTGTTGAAACCAATGGGTGACGTGCGCAGCTCCCTTCGTCCATTCTTTTCACAGGTTCCAGGGCAAGCATTCAAGCAAAAATAATACAAATCAGGCGGATGCCGGATGTAATGTATAAGATGGTAGCACCTACTTAATCTGTGGAGAGATGAGGAGTAGTATTTACTTAGTTCAGGCTTCATAGCTAGCTCGTAGGAGGGCGGCAGGTGGCTGAGGTTCTGGAAGGAGCGAGACAGGGACATGTCGTACGGCTCGCCCGTCCTGTACGGTTCTGTGGCCGCGGTCAGAATGTTGTGATGGGGTCTCTCTACCAGAGAGAGAGAGAGAGAGAGAGAGAGAGAGAGTGAAGAGGGTGAGTGTTAAAGTTTGATGCAGTGCAGTGCAGTGCAAATACTGTAGGGGCTCTATTGAGAACCATTGTATTGGAACACAGCTTCATGCTGCTAGAAGAGCTTGTACACTGAGGGTCCTCTGGCTGGTAGAATGCACGGGGGTTGTGGCAGCTGGGGGGGGGGGGGGATGGGTGCAATTGCAATTGGACATTATGATCTAAGGGTGGCGCTAGAGGAAAAGTGGACATGTGGCTGCATTTAGGTCTACGGTCTACTACAGGTCTGTGGCTGTACTGGGCCAGCTCTAGCCTTTTCTTTTTCTTTTTTTCTTGTCACCGGCAGATTCGAGGCTAGGACCTCATGCAGGCAGTGGTGGAAAGTAACTAAGTATATAGGCCTACATTTCTTTAAGTACACGTTTGAGGTAATTGTACTTTACTTTTGGAGAATTTCCAATACTTTAACTTTAGTTACTACTTACTTTGAAGATTTTGAATATTAGTACAAAACATACTTAACTTAAACCCTATATATTTCAGCCATTTGAAAATAGCATAACAAGGTTTTTATACATTTGAAAAGTTGTGAAATGGGACATTCTGCATAATGCGTACTTTCTACTTTTGGTACTTTTGGCTATCATTATGGATACAGATTTATGGATAAAAATAGCCTGATGAAGGCCGCATAGGCCGAAACGTTGCTGGTTCCCTTTATTAAAGTTTTTCACTGCATTTGAAGACAGTGTTATTTCTTTGTCATGCTGACGTCGGGCACTTAGTTGTCCCTCTTCTACGCACCTGTCACCTGTAGGTGTGCAAAAGCCTTGCTTTTTAAGTATATTTTCATAACAATACTTTCATACTTACCTAAGTAAATGTTGAATTCCGGAGTTTTACTTGTAACAGCTGTATATTTCTACATTTCAGGGGGGACAGAGGAGAGTGGTTTATCATCTCTTGTCGTGGTGGGAGCCTGGAGGCTTAAAACAGGAGTTGGAAGACTACTGCAGGAAGCCGTACAGGGCCACAGAACGCAGCGTGGATGGAGTGACGTCCACAGTGCAGTGCAAGGAAAGGAGTTTGTTTACGTGTTGTTGTTGTTGTTTTTGTTTCGAGAGATTGTATCCAACAGTTGGACACAAATTGGAGTGTTACCGTGTTTTTGAGTTGAAGTGTACCACAGAAAGAAAAGGGGAATAAAGCCTGAGTTAGCCAGTTTATAGCGGCCTCCATATATGGACAAGTTATGTTTGTGATGTCCACCCCCCCCCACCCCATAGAGGTTTGGGTTGCTACCCGACCCTCACACCTCTGTTGCGCCGACGGACAAATTGGTGTTGTTCCATTCAGGGCTTAAAGTTCTCAGTCCTGGGGACTGATTTCAGTCCTGAGGATTTCATAGGGGTCATTTAATGAGATCACTGCAGATTTGCAAAAAATCATTTTCAGTCTTGGGATTTTTTGGGGCTTTAAGCCCTGTCCATTCAATGAGGCCCTTCTGCTGTGTCTGACAGCCGTGCATGTTGAATGGTTTCTGTTGTGTCGATTAATTGTCACACGAATATTGCGTATAACGATTGAATTGTGTTTTTTTATTTGCATTGAACATTGGAATGTTACAATTTGTATTTCCGTTTGCCTTTTTGGCTTCGAAATCACAAATTGCACAGGGCAGATATGACAGAGATGACTTAAATATACAAAGAAATCAATGATATTTAATACTTAGATCCAAAAAATGTACAAAATAGCGGAAATAGTTGATCTACAAGCTTACAACACCGTGATGTGTTGAAACGCGTTGTTGTAGATCTGCATCTTTTTGTCTAGAATGACACACCCAAACTAGGGATTGATTAATAATAATCAATTATTTCATTAAATGATTGATTATTGATTATATATTTTTATAATCGATTCAATCGATTAGTTCCATTAACTGTTGGACGGGGAAATAAATGGACAGAAGATCGACCAACCTTGACCCCCAGCGTACAGTACAACCACACTGTGTATAACGACATCTATTCACAACACACGTTCAAACACGTTGTGTCACTCTGGATCAGCAACACTTATTCACAACACATGTAAGCAGGAAACGTGAGAGAGTGAGAAGAACAGATATACACATACATTATGTATACACCGATGTGTAGATATGTGTATTACTTACCTTCGTGTCTCATTTGCCTGTGGGCTAACCAATCCAAGCCAGAAAGAAAGGATCAATGGCGCACGCACGCACACGCGCACACACACACACACACACACACACACACACACACACACACACACACACACACACACACACACACACACACACACACACACACACACACACACACACACACACACACACACACACACACACACACAGTACATACACTCCTCTCTCTTGTCATAGAAAATTGCATTTGGATCAAACAGATATAGGTTCCAATGACAGTAATTGTTTTTTCAATAACTTCTGCAAACCGTACTCATATGATCCTTTGATCATCACACATTTAGTTTTTCTATACCTTCCCCCACGGCCTGCTTTATCTTTATGTCTGGGTTTAATCAGTGGTGGAAAGTATTGCTTGTCAAGTACTGTACTAGAGTACAGTTTGAGGTATACATTTACTTCACTGAATCGTTTCCATTTTTCAGTACTTTATCGATTTTAAAGACACAAATCTAATCTTTGCTCCAGTAAAATGTTGAACACAGGCCTTTTATACTTGTAACTGCATATTTTTCATATTGTGGTAAAGATACTTATTTAAGTAAAAATATTTAAAAAAAAACCCGAAAACAGGACTACCACTTCCACCAATGGTTTTAATTTCCCGTTGTGATGAATACTTTTGTCCTTGGCTATTCTAAATGGTCTATTATTACATTCAGATAATATCTGGGAGACAGTGTTATTGGCCGACTTCCCACTTGTACATGGATGGTTCATATATCGTCTCTGTCGGGTGGAAACCTCATATGTCCAAAACCGTTACTTGTCAGGATTCAAATTCAAAAACAAAAGTAGCCGATCCACAAGCTCAAAACGCGACGCTTCGCACCACATTTCAAGCTTGCGGACCTGCTACCTTTGATGCTTTTGTGTGACGCTGTTGTGTGATCAACTAGGGCGTTGATTTACACAAACAAATGAAAGAAAAAAAGAAAAATAACTTACCTATTTTGGGCGTGAGGGCTGTGAGGTCCATGTGACTCCGTTGGTAGTCCTGTTGGGGGTTACCTGTGGTGAGAACAACATTTTCATGTTGAAAAATTATAATAACAATAATAACACAAAGCTTGTAAGAAATGTACTGCAAGCTAAACATATTAGGATTGTGAAATAATCATCGGATTAATTGTGTTTGGTCCAAAATGATTGTTTTGTTTAAACTTTTGTTTAAACGCTCTTAATCCGGCTGGTACACAATTAGTACACCTGTGACGTGACAATTACGTTGACGGAATGATGTCTATAGCACAGTTTCTTGTCATGGGATCGGGAGACCACCAGGGTTCCGATTGGAACCTTAAAAGTCTGTAACTCTCAGAGATAAATACGTACTTATATTTCACGGTAGAATAGATTGGGGTTGATGGATATTTTCTTTGGTATTTTATGTTCACATCTTATTACTATGTTAAAAATGACCTTGCATTTGGTGTACAGGACTGCCCTGTCACCCAGTGATGTTATATCAATATTTGCATTGTATTAATTCTATTATCAGCTGTCACCCACTCCAGATTGAAAAATGGAGTACGACCTGACAAACAACTTTGCTCTAAAGATGAGGATATAAACACCCTCTCACCCCATGAGATAAAGAGTCAACAACAGAATCCTAATCACGGGACGTGATTAAAGTAAAAAACAGGATTCAGACAATCGGACGCTCATGACACTGTACTCTGATAACCACCTATCGACCTATTGCAATGTGACAACTGAATTCTGTATCTATGACATGTTTTTTCCAGTATATATGTTTGTGCAAAATGATGTAACTGGGTTCAGAACACTTACAGTACGGAGAATTCTCCTACGTCCTTGACAATTCTTGTAACAGCTTGAACCTGAAGACTTCACTAAAGATCTGACTGCTTACATGGTATTCCTGTGTGAAATTCTTTAAGGTCTCTTCCTCTCTGGTTTCCCCAGAGAGAAATACTTTTGGGTGGTCTTGATTGATTGAGGTTTCTCATGGTTCAAAGGAAGAATAGATAAAGTGGAGTTGTAAATTAACTCAACAGGGGTCCAAGATATTTAAAACATATATGGCACCTGGTGGTAGCCTCATATTTAGATAAGAGGTTTCTGGCCAACAGCAATGATATAATATTCTATTTTTTTTGCCCATGGTCAACAGCCCCCTGGCATCTTCTCTGCCATGACCAAAGTCACAGTCCACTGTTGATGCAGTGAAGCAATGGATTGTACTGTTTACTTTGTAGATGCAAACATAGAAGCAAGTGCAATTGATGCTATTGCTAATCAAAGTATCAGAAGGCTGGTGTCATCAAAAGATCTGAGGGCGGCCATTGTTTAGAACGGAAACAAAAACAAAATGCATCCATACTCACTTATAATAAGCAGGCATGGCAATACTGAACACAACAATCCCATCACACGCACGCACACATGTGCTCTGGTACATCCCTCAAATCATCCCTCACAGTTTGGTGCAGTTCCAAAATAATTGCGATGCAGCCGCATATATACAGCAGAGGCACTTTGATGCTTCAAATCATCCCACCTTCGATGTGAACAAGTGACCTGTCTTCCTGACCACGCGGGCCACTGACACGATTGATGGCCACTGGCTGTTGATGCTTTCAATCTGTCTGCCTTAATGACCAACTTGAGCAATGAAATTGATTCTGTGGGGAGACTGGTGACAATATTGTTTTTGCTGTAACAAACATGTTTTTACAAACACAGCTTTACAAATTCAGATCTCCATTTAGACCAGACGTCAAAATAAAAAAAAAGTCTTCTGAAATAATATATATATATATTCAAAGATTTGTGCCGCATTTTCACAAATTTTCAAAAATAGCAGACCTAGGCCTACAAGCTCATAGCGAGACACTCGGTGGCGCGCTACAAGCTTGTAGATCTGCTATTTTTCAATAGCTATAACATAATGCTTAGTTAAAACACCAAAAGGGGTTCCCGCCCAGAATGGGTTAACGGCAACGTTACGTCAAGTCACTTCAGGGAGTGGAAATATATGAATTCCCTCAATTTCTGCAACAAAGTGCATGGCTTTCCTCAATGACAGGACACAAAGCGACATAATTTGCATTTAAATATCGCCATTTATCATAGTCTTCAAGTTTTAGACAACAATACAGGACATTCATTCAAGACAGGAAAGACTAAGTTCTTCAGACAGGTTGTTTTTGTCCAAGTTTCTATTGTCAAACTTGATTTGTGGTGATGTGACAGGTTCTATGTGGGTGAAGTTTGCCAACATTTCATTTCTGGCTATTAATCAATTCTGTAAAACTCACGAGTAAAACACACTTGTGAGCTTGAAAATGTCTTACTATTACCAAGATTTATCTTGGGGATGTCAGCAGCACTGTGCAGTTGGGATTAACTTTGGTTTGCACAAGAAAGCCATTTTATTATTCCGTCGCATCGGGCTAAGACTGCTAATCAATGTTTCATATAAACAGTATTCGTTATAAATATTGCATAAGCATTGGCAGTCACATTGGAAGGTAGGGTCTGTGTTTCTTGTACTGATTAACATAACTGATAAACACATTTCAAAACAGTTTTTCAGCCATGTACCGGTATGTTTATCCAAGGGATCACTTACAGAGGTTCCATGTGGAAGCTAATTGACACGCTGTGAATGTAGGGTAGGGAAAACAGATTTAAGATGGTGATGCTAGTTTTTACTGTAAATCTATGTTGAAAGGTTTACTACATGTTCACAACGGTCTGGCAGTGTTTGTTAAGTCAGACACTGTTCCACTCCAAAGGACATTAAGGAAACAACAACTCCAAGATTTCCAACTCATTCAACTTTTATTTTCCAACTTTTTCATGCTGTGCACAGTTGGCTTCATTTGTTGATTGGTTGGTTCGCAAATCATGTTAGGTTGAAAACCTTTGAAAACAGAGAGACAAAGATTAACAATGCCAAACAACAAATGATATTATTTTTAAATACTTTTCCAATCAAGTTATTTTTAACCAGTCTTGTTTTTAAGCAATAAAGTATTTTAAACAAGCAAATGTCTCTTAAACAATTAATGTATTTTAAGCAATTCAATGCCTCATTTAAAGGACTTTTAATAAAACAATTTCAATTAAATATTTCAAATTAACCATTTAAACACTTGGAATAAAGAAATTAGATAATTAGCTGATCCTTGAGCTTGTAGCTCAGCTCTTTTCCAACTAGGCATTTTAAACCTTTAACACGGTGAAAAATGAGTTGTTCACACTAGCCCTTACCCGTTAGATATTGCCCCCCCCCCCCCCCCCTGTGGCCGCGGGGGGTACTGCGCATCAATCATCAATGTGTCAAATCGAAAAAAGGGCTTCGTTAAGACCTCCATATTATTATGGTCAATGCCTGTGTGAAAAGTGGGAGTGATTGGTGCAGGCAGTGAGGAGCTACGGCAGTCACAGTCACACAGACACACACACATTGATTGAATTATAGTATGATTTTAGTTAGTCTTTTAAATTCTTTAAGTAAATCATTTCTAACTTTGTCTTATTTTGTAAAGTTATACTTTTAGACTTTTCAAACACAAATGAAAGCTTCCAATCACAACATGAAATACGGCAACGCGGTTCTTCTCCAATCCAAACTGTAGAAGTTACTAAATACATTAGCCCATTAAAGCCAGATTTTAAACACATTAAGCAGTATTGCAAATATCACTGCTTAGGACAAAATAATATCACCGACCATTGGCGTCTTTGGACTTGGAACATGCAGAGTAGATCTTGCTTCGTCTCTGGTGTATAGTTTGTTTGAATGCTCCCTCCAGCCTTTTCAGGTGTTCCAGCCAGCGGCGTCAACTCCGGGGGTGCTCAGGCGCAGAAGCACCCACGGGCAAAATAATAAGCGGCGCCAATATCAATATGCAGAAGCAGAATATGCACCCACTGTCCTGACTGAAATGTCCCTTCCCCAGTGGCCATGTTTTCATGCACGTAGTCACTGTAAGTCACATACCTTTACGGGGGGTTGTGGGCGCTTGGGCCAGATAGGTGTTGGGCCGCCGCCCATGGGCATCCAAATGCTAATAAGGTGGCTTTTGTTCTGCTGCCAGGTAGAGCGTATAAATGTTGCATACAGTACAGTACAGTACAGGATTTATTTCCATTTGACTACGATGATGAAGCACCCTCCAGCCAAGAAGAGATTTGTCCAGTCCATGCTACAATTCGGCGCCGCCGCTGCGGCCTCAAAGACCCGGCTGCTCCCACCAGAGCCCGCTCGAGAAACACTTTCCTCGTAAGCGACCGCCACAAAGCGACTGCTTTACTGTTTATCATTGATCATGCTGAAATGTTGAAACAAGATACTGAAACAATTTAATGTGTTCGTTGTGAACTGAAACACTGTGTTCATTAGCAAACTGTAAATAAAGTACCAACCGAAAAAACCGCTGGGGGGGGGGGGGGGGGGGGAGGGGCGGGGGCTGCACCCACCGCCGTTATAGGAACCTGACGCCTCTGGTTCCAGCTCAGCCAAACGAGCAGCCATCTTGCTGGTGCACTCTGGGAGATGTAGTTACCAGAGTGTGATGTTGGAAGATGCCTAGAAAACTCTCCACTTCTGAGTTTCGAACAGTGTTTTTGAAAATCTTTGATAATCATACTGCTATTTTTTTCACCATACAGTATAATAGGCCTTCATCGTGGCATATGGACATACTGTACATACATACAGTAGTTGTGTAAGGGGTCTTGTCCACTGAGGCGGGCGCCGCTCGCCTCAAAACACTCCCAAACCAGCGATAACCAGTGGTTAAAGTTGTTATTGATCTAAATCTGAAAACCAGTTACTTTACACCACTGCCAATGGGCAGTCAAAATCTAAAGGCACAAAACTAAAATAAATTCATAAAAATAAAATAAAAGCGAATCTACAAGCTTGTAGATCTGGACTTCAATTTACAATTTACAATTTAGGCATTTAGCAGACGCTCTTAATTCAGAGCGACTTACATTAAGCAAGAACAAAAAAGCATGGGAATACATCACATAAAAACATTTATCATGAAACATGCGTAAGCTAAGAAAGTAACAGTGGAATATCTATATAATAAAACTATACATATAAACTATACATATATACTACTATGCTATACATATGTACTATGACGTGACTTCATGGCACACCAGTGTACCTCGACACACTGATCTGTAACCATTCACATTTTCCTGCAGTTACTTTGTCTCTAAAGTAGGTCAACAAGACATATAATTCTTTGCTCATGAGAAGCTGTGAAGTGTCATTTGGGTGGATTGGAGTCCCTTGGGCCTTTAGTATAGCAATACGCGCACACACACACACACACGCACACGCACACGCACACGCCACGCACACATACTGTAACTCCTGTATTTTTACTTAAGTCACTACAAAGGTACTGGCATCAAAATGTATACAGAACCAAAGTAGAAAATACTCTTTTCGATATAACCAAAGCTTACAGTAAGTGGTAATGTTGATTAATAAATAAATATAAATACAGATGAATGCAAATAAATGCAGATAAATCTGAAAAGATGTAACTAATGCTGTGAAATAATTGTAGTGGAGTAAAACATTTTTGCCTCTGAGATGTAGGGGAGTAGAAGTATTAAAGTACTGAAAATAAATGACACTCAATTAAAGTAAAAGTCATAATTGTACTTAATTAAGTACAGCACGTGATTCATTTCCACGACTCCCCGAAGTGAAAGTGGTTAAGCGTGGGTTTTATAAACATTTAATCAACGGAAAATATTAGCACAGCCTTGTGACTGAAAAATAACTACATCGGATGCTTTATGGAACCGTTTTGGACATACAAGGTTTCCCGACTGACAGTGACGATATATCTCCCATTCATTGGAGAGCAGTCAAGTGATGTGGGCCGGCGCGTTGCCGGCGTGACGGCTCGTGACTGCGGGCCGCTTGACCCTCCAGATGATGATAAGGAGGAGGAGGAGTGGCACGAGCAGAATGGCAAATGGGACTCGACGCCACTTAAAGCTGTCCGCCCTCGTGCGTGCGTACGCATACCATATTGCACGCTGCATGACTCCCTGATGTTTACGCCAGATAAGGTACAAGCTGTTGCCAGACCTGGGAAGACAGGCGCGACCGTTTTCCGCTGTCTGCCGCTGTCTCTTTCGGTTTTTAAGACAGCTGGTGGATGGAAAAGGAGCTCCGTGGGGGCAAGCGTTTCCGGGAATCTGGCCGTCGCGGCATTCAGACGTGTGGGTGGAGCTTCATTTCCATCCACCAGCTGTCTAAAAACCGAAAGAGACGCCGGCACACAGCAGAAAACGTCCGTGCCTGTCTTCCCAGGTCTGGAAACACTGACAGAGAAGCAAGGAGAAGTCGGTGTGTTGCTCAGTAGGCTATCAAAAAGCAATGAATATTTGCAATGAATAAATGCGGAAAAGAACTCACATTATTTTACTGAGGTAAATGCGACCCACAAATGGCCTGGTTTATTCTGGCATTTGTGTTCACTTGAATATAGTTATTCAAATGACATGACCTAATAACGTACGGACATGATTGAAAATCAATGTAAATATATAGACCCTGATGAAAACCTTATAGGTCGATATGCATTGGTCATAATTTGTTGCCTTGCTCAAAATAAATCCTTCATATTTTTTGCCATGGAATTATTTTCTTTGCAAGTCTGTAGTCCAACCTTTTGGGAACAAAGCAGTGCTTCTTTGAAAACCCATTTTTGTTCACATGTTCCCACCTGTATCACCAAAGACTATATGAGCCACTGCCTGATCCCTGCAGAGCTGCTTTTTAAAGTTCTAATATTAAAGAGTCCCGGCCCACTGTTTGGGGAAACAGTACAGTATACAGTACTTGAACAAATGCCCGGTGTGTCTGCGGGCCAGACGGATGGGGGGGATCCCACTGTGACCCAGATCTGTTTTAAACGGATTGCTCTGGGGGGACCTGATGGACAACGAGCCCTTACAGTACCATGCATGGCACAACGCTGGCACACTGTGATGCACTGTACCATGAGGGCCTGCTGCCGCCACTCACCTCCCTTTGCCCTTGTGTGCCCTTGTGTGTGCATGCGCGCGTGCATGCATGCGTGTGTTTGCTTTGTTTTGCTGTTGTTTTTTACCCTATTCAATTTATATATATTTCTTTACTCTTCATTTCATGTATTCCTACAGTTACCCACTCACTCTCTTGACTTTGATACCTTGTTTATTTGCTTCAGTACATGCTGCCTTTATGACCTGTGAGTATGTGAAAAGTCGACAAAACCCAATAAACGTAAACACAACAACACAACAAAACAAATAAGTACTTTAGTTACTGTCCACCGACGATGGCCTCTTGAAGAGAAGTGGGTGTCCATGGAGCACTGTGACTTTCTAACAGGGATAAGCACAGATTTATCTGATGTCTTCTTCAATACACCAGAAGTAACATCATACAAAGCTGCCGTTATCCATGCCGGGAGAGGAACACAGACAGTCAGGGACGCCTCTTATAACAAGCAGCCCAAGGGGCAGAGATGGTGGCAGACAGCAAGGGACAGTGGTGGAAGAATCACAGTAAAAATACCAGAATGTAGAAATGCTCCGTTATACAAGTAAAAGTGCAAAAGCATTGGCATCAGAATACACTTATAATTGCCAAAAGGAACAGTGGTCATTGCAGAATGTTCCATTTCACATCAAGGTCAATTTGTATAAAATATTTGAAATATTTTGAACACTCAGAACACGACGCACCGCGACATGTTGTGAAAATAGCCATTGTAGATCATCTATTTTCAAAGAGCCAACATATAGGGCTGAAGTGGTTAAAGTTTTGTAATAATATTTAAAGGTATATTCAGTGATTTCACTTAATTCAAATATCACTTATTTTTTTGTTTTGTTGTGATAATCCTCCCTACTATAGAGTGTGCTGACCATATAAGGAGTTCCTCCCTGTCCCCAGTTAACCCCTGGGGGTCAAAAAACCTTAGGTTTCGTTTTTGACTCTCTATCCTGATTGGACGAAAGGCTGGGTCCCACAGCCAAAAACGAAACCTAAGGTTTTTTTGAGTGAAATCACTGAATATACCTTTAAGAATCTTCAAATTAACTAAAGCGTTTTTAGTGGAGTAAAAATAGCAATATTTGTTTTCAGTGTTCTCAATGTCACTATGGTAGGCAGGCTTCTGAGAGACACGGGCTGCACAGACAGAAATGAGCATTAGTGAGGACCAATTATGTGAAGTTAGGTTGACAACGCATGCTCTTTTTAGCAGCAGCCATGTTGACATAAATCACTGTGTTATGTTCATTCCTTCACAGTGTTGTTACCATCGATATATTCCAAGGTCAAACAGAGTCAGTGTGCTGCTATTGTGCATGTTGGCTCATAGGAAAGTCTGTCACTCTGCTAAATGGAACAGAGTCTTAATTAATATAATTGATAGCACTGGTGAAGAAAGTAACAATACAAAACTATTCTTAGTATTGTTTCAATATGGCTGCTGTGAAAATGGTCTATTATCAGTTTTTTGATAATTGATTGATTGATAAATTCTATTAGACAATAAAAACAATAAACAGTCAAGCACATTGGTCCAAAAGTACAGCACCGAAGAAAGACCTTGCGGACTCATTTCCATTTGGGTCCAAGGCATTCATTCACAATAACAACAATCTCAAAAACATTCTATCTAGAAAATCTTAAATTGTGCTGTATTTCCATCCAGAAATAATAATAACTTGAATATGTTGAATACAAAGCATACACCACTACTTGAGACATGAATTTGGCTTCTTGTTCTCCCCAATCCCTGCCACTCTCCATTATAATGACAAACTAAATGAAAATCCCCCCCACCCACCTTTTTCTTATTATTAGTTTTTAGCCCAGCTAGTAATTGGCACAAGGTTCTAAACATGCCAGAGTGGGTTGGTCAGTCGGTCAGTTAATTAGCACAAGGTTCTAAACATGCCAGAGTGGGTTGGTCAGTCGGTCAGTTAATTAGCACAAGGTTCTAAACATGCCAGAGTGGGTTGGTCAGTCGGTCAGTTAAAACCACTGAGGTCAGGGTTCATGTGTCCTTAGTTATTAAAACCCCAAAATAATCCACTGTAACAAATTATAACAACAACAATGAATACAAAGAGAAACAAACAAGTGCACCTAAGGTTATAAACCCAAATGGAAGCAAATACAAAGTAAAATGCAATGAAATAAAACAAATAGACCTTTATTAATCCCACACATCATTAGCATCGATGAGGACAATACTTGCTGAGGAGAGGTTCTCAACATGTGGGCCGGGGCCCGTTGGTGGGCCGTGAGGATGTTGCAAGTGGGCCCCCAATTAACACCAAGATTTTAAAGGATAATGATTTTAAGGATTGAAATTATAGATTATTTTAGTTATAGTAAATTAAACTACAGGCTGCTACGTTAACGAAACCAGAACCCAATTGATTGATTGATTGATTGATTGATTGATCACCACATGCTCTGAAAATGTGTGCGGCCCACCTAGCCAATGTTACAAGCCGTGTTACATGTTCAGCTGGGTCTGGAAGTTCCGGGGACCTCCCGGGGACCCCCACTCACTTCACACGGGTGTGATTCTTTTGTCCATAAATTAATGAACTACACACTACAGCGTTATTTACAAGCTCAAAATGTGGCACAAAGTGCATAGCTTGTAGATCTGCTACTTTTGATGTTTTTGAACTTGATTCCTGAAATGTCACAGTTTTGGACATATGAGGTTTCCACCCGATACAGACGATAGATGGCGCTTGATACGCAGAATAGATAGATATGCTCAAGTTGGTTACATTTCAACGTAAAGGAGAAATGTCAGGCACCACAAAGTAGGAAAATTACATCAGAGTCTTTGCAAGTATGAGCCGAGCTCATACAGTAGCTGCACTCCAGGCACTACTCGAAACATAACGCCATGCCCAAAAATAGAGATGTCAGGGGTAAAGCAATTAAGCAAAGAAGAAGATACAATTATTGTTAATTTCATTTTTCTCAAGCCAGGTATACTTTCCAAAATTGTTCTGTTTGTGAGGTTGACACACACTGTGGTGTAATGCGACTGAATCTCTATTCTGAAATAGAATAACTGTATGTTACTCTGGCATACAGTATCTGTGTCTGTATCCATGCACATGTGTGTGCGCGCGCGCGCACACACACACACACACACACACACACACACACACACACACACACACACACACACACACACACACACGCACACACACACAAACACAAACACACACACACACACACACACACACACACACAGAACCCCGGGGCTGAGGGGCCTGGCATGGCATTACACATCGTCGCTGTCGAGCAGAAACCTTGTATCTCCATGTTTGAACTTTGATGTTCTGTTTATGCCCTACTTTGTTGTACAAGCAGAATAAATAAAAAATAAAAACAAAAAAAAATTGCCAATTGGCAATTTTTCTTAGAAGAGTTTACTGATTTGGACGGCATTTGTAGAATCGACCGCAGGTCTTAATGTGTTAAAGTAGCCTATATATTTTATTTTTTACATGCAAGGTTTCCACGCAACAGTGACGATATCAGTGTCTTGTTCTCTGCGCGACGCGACTCAGACAGACACACAGACATGCACACACAGACACACCCGCACGCACACACGCACGCGTGCACCCACGTGCACGCACTGCCTGGCATGGCACATGACGTCTCCCCACCAGGTGCCCCTGGGGTTGTATTGATTAGAGCTAGTGTGTTGCAGGAGGAGCAGCCTGTGTGCACCATGCGCTCCCATGACGTGCTTCTGTTCCACTTCACTGAGGCCACACGCCTCTCAGTTTCGCCACACGCAGCCTTTTTGACCTTGTTGACTTCATGAACAACGGTGTCGTGTCACACACAGTGGGCAGGGCAGGGATTCCCAAACCTTTCAGTGCCAGTAAGGTCCCTGAAGTAGCCATAATTATAGCCCCCACAGTGCAGCCCCCCTCCCTATTGTAAAATGGCTTAACTCCCCCACCTCACCTGAAAGTATAGTGAACATAGCAAACAAAACAAAAACAAAACCCATCACTGGTGTTTTAAATCTTGTCCTATTGATCAGTGTACTCTAATAACTTCATGAACTATTTTTTAATCTATGTTTGAAAGTGTTCCCAAAGCTATAGGGCTATAGTATTCATTTTCAATGGTAGACAGTGACATGAAGATACAAAGCTGTATATACTGTAGGCTAGCATTTGATTTCAATGGAAGCCAGAGAGATGAAGATACAATGTGACACCCGGGCCTAGCTCTACATTTCAGCTTGAGCTGGCTTTCAACTGCAAAATGTTTCCTTTTACATTTTCCTCGCTCGCCGGACACATACATACATGCTTGACGTCAACGAGCGTGTTGTTCAGATTTGTAAGCTTTGTGTCTTTTGTATAGCAGCCTCCTTCTCGTCACAGACCCATTTGTTTAATGTGTGTGTGCACAGAGGTGCCCTCTTTCTGAAGCTTTGCCCACGCTCACTCCTCGATGCTCCTTGGGGGACAGCATTGAAGAGCTGTAATGCAATCGCTCTCTTGCGACTTAGCCATTAGTCATGGCATCTTTTATCAGGAAGCTGTGAGTAAGCCGGTGTTATTTTACAGCCATTTCGGGCTTTTGTCTCCTTAGCTTCAATGGTGGAAAGTGACTAAGTAGATCTGTCGGGTGGAAACCTCATGTCCAAAACTGTTACATTTCAGGATTCAAATTCAATAGTAACAAAAGCAGCAGATCTGCAAGCTCAAAACGTGTCACTTTGCCAGAGGCATTCATTTACAAAAAAGCAAAAAACACAAATGGAGATATGGACCGACAATTCAATGAAATACAATATACATACTATAATAATATAGCCTACTCAGTAGCATTAAAACTCAATTACACAACTCACGAAGCCTTGTATTTATGGCGATTTCTTGTTTTTTTCACCTTCCTGAGCCAATAATGGGTCATCGCCGGTCAATAGGAGACTCAGTAGAAATACTCTTACCGGACTCCGCCAGTCATCAAATTATTTGCTTCGGAATGCAACCAAATAATAGAAATTAGGCCTACATGAATTCAAGGCTTTTCATGATGGGTAATTGATAGAAAAGAAGTAAAAAAACAAATTGGGTGAACTACTGAGTACAAATACTAAAATAGTATACTTAAAGAGTACTTCTTCCACCATTGGTCTCCTCCTCCACACGTTTGGTAGCGTACTTTCCCTCCGTCTAACAGCGTCTAATTTCTCCCCGACCTCGTGGGTAATAAACTCAATGCGAAAGGAATTATGCCCGATGATTAAAGCCCCATAATTGTATCTATTTACATAAATTACTTAATTACGTCAAATGTGATTGATACTTGTCCTGCAGAGATATTACGCCCGTCTCTAAGTTGCCGCAGGAAGCCGTGCTCGCCGTGGTGATCCAGTTTGTAATCTGAGCCATAATATTTGGATCCATCATCTGAAGTGTAACCTAATTAAATGATCAGTCACCACGAGTATAAACATTTGGCGACGATGATGCTAATTAATAGTGGCTGAGCGCCCACGAGGCGCTGCGTGTTCAGACACCATTATGGCATTTGTCTAAAAGAGTTTAATAGTATAGACTTTTGATTAATACAGCGCCATAATGAGCTTGGAGGCCCAGCAGCTTCCAACCTGACAGACTGGAGAGTGATGGCAGGGGAGGGGAGGGGAGGGGAATGGAGGGGAGAAGCTGGCTGTTGCCAAACGCTTGTTTGGGAACGCCACACGAGTTGTGGGAGTCGGGGGCCTGGCTGGCTGGCTGACTGCCTTCATCTGCCGTATAGCTTTGTAAGGATGTCAAACGAGAGACGTTTGCAGCTGGCTTCAACTTTGGGAAAGTGTCATAGTAGCTCATTTACAACTGAAACAGACTTCCTGTGCACTAACTTCCTCTTCAAAATAAGAGCCACGTGTAATGATTAGTCAACACTAATCTTATTTCTAAGTCTACTTACGGGACATGATCTCGACCGTGGTCTGCACCAAAATGTAAAATATAATTAAAATCGTAATAATGAAACGATTCCATCCACTTCTTTACACCTGGAAACTTGTAATGTGATAATCAAAGTTGATTCAGATGCAAACGCTGTTTATGCCACTATACGACACTATTACAATTTAAGAGTAGAATTGTATTTGGTTACATTACTACACTCTCAGAGATATGGATAAACGGATAAATGAACATAGGACGTGATATAATCAACCACCACTAGCTGTTCTACTGTATCAACAGACAAAAACCTTCTTTTTTACGGATGAAAATGTAGTTGTTACCGGGCAGATTTTCGTTTTGTTCTTGCGGCTGGCGGTTTTTCAAGGAGTGGTCAATGTTATGAGGCAAAGCCTTTTTGCAGTCTGACCACTGTGATTTATTGAACTGGATAAGTGTCCATGTACCCTGCCAACGTGCGCATGGTGGAGACATATACTGTAAGGGGCAGAGAATTTGGCACCGGCTGGAGCGTCATGGTTTATGAGAACACAACGTCAGGCGACAGGTTAAGATGACTCGCGTTCGGATGCCAGCCCAGTGATGGGATTAAAAAAATATCCATCGCCAAGTCATGTTCATACGCTTGTTCATACGCCAAGTCATGTTCATACGCTTGTTCATACGCCAAGTCATGTTCATACGCTTGTTCATACGCCAAGTCATGTTCATACGCTTGCTATTTGAGGTAAATACAAAAAGATGACATGATCACTTACAAAAGGACAACTACTGCGACCATATTGGATTTTGTTTATTTTTTGCTTATTTTAATAAGTAACATTTCCAGCTCCCGAGTAGAAAATGGAATCAGTTTTTTGTTTTGATTGATTGATTGATTGATTAATTGATTGATTGAAACCTTTATTCTCGAAAAGAGCATTGAGATGCCCTCATTTGCAATGGTGTCGAGATCACACCCATGGGTGGGTATTCATTTTCTACATTTGTAATTAAAGCTACAGTCTGTATACTCAACTGTAACACCTAATCAAGTGTCCTGATTATTCTTGCTGCCAGCAGTGGTGGAAAGTAACTAAGTACATGTACTCAAGTATATGCTGTACTTTAAGTAAAAGTATTTGAAAATGATCTATACTTTTACTTTTTACTGGACAAAAAAACATTTTAGTTGCTAGTTACTTTGTAGACTTTGATTATAACAAAACATACAGCCCTATTTAAAATGTGGCTATTTGAAAATATCGGATCTGCAAGATCACAGTGCATTGCGACGCAAGTTTTATGTGAGCTTGTAGATATGCTATTTTGTATATATA
This sequence comes from Protomyctophum parallelum, assembly GCF_964188405.1. Taxonomy (NCBI): domain Eukaryota; kingdom Metazoa; phylum Chordata; class Actinopteri; order Myctophiformes; family Myctophidae; genus Protomyctophum; species Protomyctophum parallelum. The sequence continues at coordinate 10,878,350 of NC_139708.1, read as the reverse complement.
TTTTAGACAATGATAACTTCACAAGTAAATTTTGAATACCATGATGTTTACTTGTAACAGAATGTTTCCACATTGTAATATTGATACTTTTACTTGTGAATATAGTTTTTCCGCCGCTGCACCGCGCCTGTGCACTGGACCCTAGCCCTGAGGGGCGTGAGGAGTTCAACAAATTATTGTTATGAGGTATACTGCGGCGACCAAGCCCTATGCAGTGATATATCGACACTGTCTAGCTCCATATTGGGTCCTGCTCATGGCTCATGTGTGGGGTTTGTTAAGAGCTCAGAGCTCAGCTCCCCAGACAGACACTCTGTCTGGGCTGGACCGACTGCTGTCCTCATGTTACCCGGAGCCATATATAGGCGAGGTCAGATGATGTCAAGAGGTTGATTGGTTAAAAAACAACAGCCCCAAAAGTGTCTGGTTTCTCCTTCAAGTGGAACTGTGCCCAGAGCTTCCTGGGCTGTGGCGTCCCGCGGGGCTTTGCTGCCATGGTACCTGTCTACATGGGCTCTGAGATGCAATCCAGGGTCCGCTATGTCGTTGGAAATAATACACCCTGACATGCAGTGATTGTTGCCATGCACCGGTGATCACGATTTGTTGCCCAGGACCTAGAAGTAGCAATACTTTGCAAAAGTCGCTGCCCATATCTCTCCAACAACGTATACAATTCCACGTGGAAATACTCTGCCCGTCTCTCATAGATATTTGACGTAAAAGTGCAAACGTATTGGCACTAATGAATACTTGAATATATACAAAAGTTAAAGTACTCATACACACATCTGTGAGTATATTTCAAAATATCAAGCTCAAATTTCATCAATCGCATCACAATACGACAAATTGTGAGCTTGTGGACTGGCTATTTTCCAATGCAAAATTGGGGTTTTGTATTCAGAATCTGCAAAGTAACAACAAAGACAAACAAACACAATGGTTTCCAACATTTTCTTCTGGATCAGGGTCCTCTTGGAAATCTTGAGGGGGCCATGATTTGTCAATGAATGCTTTCATTTATTTGTTATATATGCACCGGTATACGGTATGTGTATATCATGTTTTCATGTTTATTGTATTTGAAAGTGAAATATCCCTTTAAATCATTGATTGTTCCGGCTTAGAATCCATAGAATCTGGCAGACTGCTGGCGCTTTGGCATGGGGGGTCAGATCAACATACAGTATGGAATGAATTCTGTACTGGCCATATATGGAGCGTCTCTTGAGTGTAGAGGGTTTGATGGGGTCAGATCAACATATGGAATGTCAGAACAAGAATGATGGGTGGGGATGATCAACATATGGAATGTTAGAACAGGTCAGCTCCATATGGAGATCTAAGGGTTTGAGGTTTGTGGTCAGATGTAGAGTTGCTGGCCGGCTCCATATTTGCAGATCTAGGTGATGATCCAGTCTTCTCCTTGTATGGTTATCCTCCACGGTTAGATGAGGTCATTGTCGTGATCTTCATATATGGAGATGGCCATATATGGTGGCGTGACGTGTCACAAGGCGTGATGTCACGAGGTGTGACCATATATGGAGGCATGATGTCACGAGGCGTGACCATATAAAGGTGTGATGTCACGGTGATGTCACAGGGCATGACCATATATGGAGGTGTGATGTCACAAGGCATGACCATGGAGGCATAGGGTGACTAATTGACGGAGGGACGGACGGACGGTAGATGCAGGTTTTCATATAATCAATAATCAGCGTCACTGGTCTACCCAGCCTCCCCTCCCCCACCCATCACAGGTGTGACAACTAATTATACAACAGTGGGGGCCGCTTCAGTGCATCCTGTCATTAGGTCACTTTAACTCTAGTACATTTGCTTTGAAACAAAACCTTGATGCTTTGTGTTTGCTCACACGTGAAATAAGATCAGTATTAGATATATAGATATGAGACACTGGCTAGGTGCAGGTGAGCAGACGCAAGAGATGAGGGCTAGAGGGCTATCTGAAAACACAGTGTCATGAAACGTGTGTGTGTGTGTGTGTGTGTGTGTGTGTGTGTGTGTGTGTGTGTGTGTGTGTGTGTGTGTGTGTGTGTGTGTGTGTGTGTGTGTGTGTGTGTGTGTGTAGTGGTGTCCGAGTTAATGCGTTATTGACACGTTTAACGCATGACATAATTAAAAGCGTTAATTCTTTGATACAGGTATTTCGGGCGTAGCCAATTCTGTCATTGTTATTTAGGGCTAAAGACCATTGGAATTGTATTATGGAACTTACACATTGTTACATTTTATTCATTCTTTTTTTTGGTTTTCACTAATATTTTTATTGATTTATTTTGTGAAAAAAAAAACATTTAATGTTTTTTCTTTGTCCTACAGCGACACATTGGTCAACTATTGTCCCCTATCAAAAAGAGTAGCAACAGCAGCAAATAAAGACGGGCGCCCAAATGGACTTTTTCCTTGTTCCCCATCCACGAAAAGGAACCAAAGAGAATAGCAGACAGACACACATACGGGTATTTTGGGGCGTGGCCCGGGGCAGTGTGTATGGACACTATGTTGCCAACATTATGTGCTTGGCACGAGGCCTTCAAAGTTATCAGCTGACATTTAAAAACTGAAAAGTTTAATGAAACTAACGACGAAAACTATAGGAATTTTCACCGAAAACCCCAACTTTTTAGACCCTTTGAAGTCTAAAGTCCATCTGGCTTCCTGCTCTGAACACTCCCTCTGCGCATCTAAACCAATCACAGCAATTGAGGGGTGGGATGTTAAGGGCAGTGTCGTTTGGTATCCGCTTATAGAGGGTATGCATGACAATATACCCGGAAGTTATGCAGGAACGCCTACTGAGTAGCAACAAGCAGAAAAGTCCAGTCTGATTGTATTAAACAATGTTAAACTGTCAATCACAGTCACTTTAGAATGTGCCAACACGCCATTTCTGTCCCTCCCTCTCGCCCTATACTGTAGCCAGCGAGAGGGAGCTGACAATGTATCCGCTCTGCGAGCCTCATGTCCCGGGGAAGGTTTGTTGATAGGTCTGGGTGTCTTTGACTTTGGCTATATTCATAATAGTGAAAATGTATTAAATACTGTCATACTGAATAAAGCTATTTAACTAAACAAAACGCAGAATATCACATCATCTCATGTTGCGTCAGAGTTAAATATAACAGTGAGAATCCTACTGTAAGTGTAGATTTTTTTAGTTGCCAGAAGTTTGAGAAACACACTGGAATGAATAATGATTTGATTTGAACGTACAATACAGTATCACTATCTTCCGATGCATACCGTTAAGCCCGGCACGGCACCGGCCCTATTGTCTTGGGCCCCTTTTCTTGTGACAGAAAAAAGGATGCATGCACGGGAAGGAAGAGCGGCCACACTTGAGAAGGAGACAAGCGACAGTTAGAGGGCAAAGAAAGCCGTCTGGGATAAGTCTTAAAATACCCCTTTAACTAGGGCAGTGCGTGAAGACTGGGGGTATAGCGCTACACCCATGCCGCACTGCTTTAACCTGTCCACATAGCACACAGCATATAGCACGTTTACACACACACACACACACACACACCACACTGAAGCCGCAAAGGCTTGATATTGTTTCTGTCGAGCAATTTTAACATTCTCCATAAATTAACAACCTACTTGATCATACAGTAGGCTACTACTGTACAGTGTCATAAAAACGCATTGAAAGCAGCTGATCCTCAAGCTCAAAACTCGAAGCGACACTTGCCGATCTGCTACTTCTGCTATTTTATTATTTGAATCCTGAAAAGTTATTATTATTTTTATTTAATTGAACTCTGGAACCTTGGTTCTCCGGACCCGATATTAACCAGTGGGTTAAAGCTCTCAGAAGCTTTAAAGTGGTTTAAAGGTTCTCAAAATAGTGGGGTCTGCTCTGTGAAAAATACCGAATCTGTTTGGAAACTTTTCAGTGATTCAGATTATTTAGTTTCTCTTCTCGGGGTCCCTGACACAAAACATTTTCAGACGGGGGGTCCGTGGCCAAATGCATATCAATTTGGGGTTCCCTGCCATGACAAAGTTTGAGACGGTGGAGCATTCCATTTTACATTCCACCACTTTGCCAGCTGAAGCAAACTTCTGTAATCAGGCCCCTTTTTTTCTAAAACAACCTGACGGACCGAGGTGGGTTAAAACAAGATTCATGGCGCCCCACATCTCCTTTCCATTGATGAGCTCTCCGGCCAGGGGATTAGCTGCCTTTGCATATTGTTAAAAAGTAAATTGGTGCCTTTCAATCCTCCACAATATCACCCCACAGCCGCTGTCCAGTCCAACCGCACATAATGAATTCCAGTAATGAACCTGGAGGCCGGGCCCCTTGCATGGGGAAAGGTACAATATAAATTGTAAAGTGTTGTACTATGCGGGGCCACATTTGTCACCATTACAGCCAATATTTGGTGACTCGCAGATGAATGCGTCCCCGGAGAGCAATAAAGGAAAGGCCTGGAAGTAATCTAATGTGAGTCATGATAGTCGTCGTCCGCAGGGTTCCTGTGAGGTCCAGGTAATGGGCTCGGCGTTATCCGATTGCAATAACGCCCTTATTGCAAAGCACAAGAAGACGTCTGGTGGAAACCTTGTATGTCACGAAAACCATTAGTTCTCCGCAAAATGGGGGGGGGGGAATAAATAACCTGTGTTCCAATGGATCCCAATAAGGAGTTGTTTTATTTTACAAGAACAAGCAGTGGAATGTTGTTGGGTAGATTGTGCAACATCCTAGGCATAATATAAATACCTAATTAATGATATAGTATCACAACTCACAAGGTCTTGTTAATGCTCTGGTTCAGAACCCACACACGTTTAATTACAAAATGTTTATAAAATAGCAAAAATGAATTGAAAATGAGTTGTGAGCTGAGCTTGTAGATCAGATACGTTTGTATAACACGCTGTAGTATTAAAGGACCACTTCACCACTTTTCTTTTCTTTCTTTTTTCTGCTCTGTCTTTGTCTCATGGGAGGGCTGTGGGCAGTTCAGAAAAAAATCTGCCTAACGATGTCACTAGTGGATGGATTTCTGAACTGCACACAGCTGTGCTATATGAGACACAGACAGAGTAGAAAATAATTGTGGTATTTTATCATGAACACCAATTATTAGGACCAATTATATGAAGATGAAAAGTGGTGAAGTGGTCCTTTACGAAGTACGTAGGGCATTAAAGCTGCACTATGTAACTTTTCACTTCTATCCTACGGAAGTGCTGATTTCTTTTCTTTTTACCATTGAGCTAATAGAGCCTGCCTGCTTGCTGAGGGGATGAATTGAATCTCGACCATCAGGGCAACATTTATGTCAGATCATACAAAATACAACAACACCATTGTATAAGTTATATTGTATTAACATACAGATTGGACAAAATCTAACTTTATTCATAAAAAAGAAGTTACATAGTGCCGTTAAAATTTTACCGGGAAGAAAAGTTCAAATACTGCATGGAGATACGAGATTTCTGCACCACAGTGACGACGAGTTTAATGGTTAGACCGTTCGCTGTCATTTCTCTGCCGCGCAGGTCTATTAATAATATGTTTGACAAACTAAACATAGATGGATCAGGGTAGCCTAGAATAAATGTGAAAAGGTTAGAGCTCTATATTCTAATCATAATTCATATTGAGTGTTTCTCCAATAACACGTGTCACCCTTTCCCTCCAGCTCTTTAATAAACAGAAAATGCATTTTTCAGGGTGCCATGCATGTCATTATTCTGACCTCTCAATATTCCGATCTCCCATAATTCCACACTAGCACTATCCCAAACCCTATAAACACTATAAACCCTATAACCTCACAGCTCTGAATAACGGGATGTCGGACTTATGGGCAGTCCCCTTTATCAGATTCGCCAATTTCAGCTGATCAGGAGAGAGTATCCATTCATCAGCTTCATTTCTTTTTTTATAGTGTTCCCATTTCATGTCTTTCTGCTCATTGCTTTGTGTCGTCACTTCCAATTTCACGTGTCTATCCTGGGTCCATGTATGCCCTCTCTCTCTTGCCTCAGTCCCAGCCTTACTCATCTGCCAGGAGAAAAGCCTGGTCACAACCTAAGGCAGAGAGTGCAGAGCCAGAATTGTCGGGCTGGAACATCCGTCAGATGTACTGTACTATGTCCCCCAGATACAATACTTTCCGACCAATCACTACACTTTCGAATACACGGTCGAATGTAAACAGATTTGTAAAGGGTCAACGTAATTTCCTTGAGCGATATACTTCCGCTAAAATCCCACTACTTCTGCCAAATTCCAGCAAATAGGTCACAGCGTAGGTCTTGCCCAGCGTGGGTTGGATTAAATTGGTATACCGATGTGAAAATGCATTTTCAGTTCACTAAAGAAGAGCTTGAGAGACACGTAGACCCCTGTTACTGAACAAACACTCTATAGCAATGATGTCAGAATACAGAGCTATTTAACAGTTATTTTGACAAAAGACATTTAAGGGTCCATTACTGAACATGTACACTCTCAGAGTTACAAATGGATGGATAAACACTGAGGATATTGCTGCGTAGTATCTTCTGTTCTGAGTACTATTGCATTATCAGGGCAATAACTCACATACGTAGTATGAGTCTTATAACCCTTTTATGCATTGTAAAAAAAGAATCACACCCGTAACAGAGTTACCGTGTGGGGGTCCCCAGGGGTTCACTGTACTGTACTGTACTGTACTGTACTGTACTGTACTGTACTGTACTGTACTGTACTGTACTGTACCGTACCGTACTGTACCGTACTGTACTGTACTGTACTGTACTGTACTGTACTGTACCACCCGAGGACATGTGTGTTACCCATCTTCTCCATAAGGAGCTTGAGTCCAGCAGTGGTGTTTTAGTGGATTTCAGACTGGATGGAAACCTTTTTAATATCAGGAGGCTACAGGCAAAGACCAAACTGTCCACAGAGCAGGTCATTGAGTTGCAGTATGCAGATGACTGTGCTCTTGTGGCACACTCCCCACAGGACCTCCAGTCCATCCTTGCTGTGGTTGTCAAGGCCTACAGCAGGATGGGGCTGTCTGTCAACACCACCAAGACAGAAGTGGTCTGCCAATGGAGCTCCAGTACCCACACACCCTGCCTGCCTAGGGTTGGGATTCGTTAGGATTTTAACGGTTCCGGATCCTTTCCCGGATCCCTCTTAACGGTTCCGGTTCCTAACGGTTCCCTTAAGGGATCCTAATATTATTTTTTCCCCTTTTTTCTGACATAAATTATGCTTATATTATAACTAACCTAACCAAGTACATAATAAAAACAAATTAATTAATTCAATTATTGAAAATGCACTTTACAATTATGAGGTGGCACTATTATTTAAACTTCACCACCAGCACCACCAGCTAGCCACTGTCGTATAATTCCATGAACCAAAAGTACTATTAAGTCACTAGAATGTCTCATCAAACTACTTTGAGTTTACACTTCACACCTGAATCCGAAGTTATTGTTCTAACTGTTATGTCCATATTCTAACCATTTATTTTTTAGCTAGCCCCTCCTATAGTGTAGATTCTTGTCCTAACACAAACATTAAATGCCATTGACAATGAATGGAGCATTTACATCATATGTGTCTCAGCAAATCGGTTTTTTTGTGTTAACACAAACATTAAATGCCATTGACAATGAATGGAGCATTTACATCATATGTGTCTCAGCAAATCGTTTTTTTTGTGTTAACACAAACATTAAATGCCATTGACAATGAATGGAGAATTTACGTAATATGTAGACGAGCAAATCGGCTATTTTTATCCTACACAAAGAATAAATTCCCATTGACAATGAATGGAGAATATGATGTACGATGAAAAGTGCGCCCCTCACTTCACACGGGTGTGATTTTAAATCCATGCCCTAGTACAGAGGTTTTCAACTGGTGGTCCGTGGACCACTGGTGGTCCGTGAAGGTATTGCATGTGGTCCCTGGCCATGCATTTAGTAGTTTTTTTATCGACCACTAGTTGGGAAATTAACTTGTTCATTAAGTGACCTGGTGATGTATGATGACATCAATGTCAGTTACTGGGAAGTCGGATGTCAAGAACTTCCACAGAAAGGGAGTTTGAATTTCAAGGGAAAGTGAACCGGATTGACTGGTTGAGTCTATTAGGAAATGTCAAATGTGCCCATATAATCATGCAATCGCATGTGTCTGCCATCTATGAGTTTAATATGGTGCCTAGTTAGCTAGCTGTCTGTGTGTTGTGTGTTCTTTTTTTTCCTCCACCCCTCTTTTCTTTAAATCATAACTCACTCATTTTTTGCTCATTTAAAAAAATTCATACCATGTAAACTACGAAATTCGGGCTTTCATTTGGTATATAGATCGGTTGTGTAGGCCCTCTCTACGAAACGATATCAAGTGAAAAGGAAATGTCGGGGAATCACCATTAACACCATTATCAAGCAGCGCAAACAAAAGGCGAGTGGGGGAGAAAGGGGGACGGCGGTCGATTGTGCCAATATAGCCAGACTGAGTAGGAGATATATGCCTAAAATCATATTTACAAAACGTTTCAAATGTGGAAAAAAACAGAGATGATTTCAATCGAATATTTAGACAAAGTCATGCAAGGGGAACTTTCTCTGGACTCCATGGGCTAAGAAAATAAACTTTTAAATCCCAAATCCGGTCAGAACGGCTGCTCCGACGTCGTAGTGTTAAGAGAACAGAGTAAGGGCAACCATGGGAAAGGAATAGCTCCGGACGACTAGCATATGCCAGTTAAATTATACTGACTGTTAAAGGCTTGATTTAATTCACCTCAAATTAACAAATTTGATATTAATTTTTATATCCCCGGCCCTCACCCAACTCAACAGTGGTCCCCAGGTTGATTCTTAGTCAGGGTGGTGGTCCCCAGGTTGATTATCAGTCAGCGTGGTGGTCCCTGGTTCATAATCAGTTGAAAACCCCTGCCCTATAGTTGATCATACTACAGCGTAACACAAAAGCATCAAAAGTAGCAGATCTGCAAGCTCAAAATGTGGCGCAAAGCGAGAGCTTAAAGATCTGCTTAATTTGCTATTTTTGAATTTGAATCCTGAAAAGTAACAGTCTTGGACACGCAAGGCTTCCACCCGACAGAGACGACATACCCTCTGAACCCATCCACCTGATACTCATTACACAAGCAGAGCGGATCGGCGGTGCGAGCACACAGATCTCCACTAATTGGGTCCCTGGCATGAATAAATTCTCACATTGAGGAAAACGCAGGATTTGCTGGGTGCGTCATTCAGCGGGCCGCCCATATGCCACCCTGGCTAAATGATTACATCTATTGTCGGGGCTATAGTACGTGCTACGAGTGCTGAACCTTTTCTTTCTGGAAGAGGCCGAACGTAATTAGCCTGACACGCTTGGCAGGGATCCGAGGATAACACAAAAAAAAAGAAAAAGAAAACGGCTTTTAAAATGGAGTGTGGCTGCGATGGAAAGAAAACAACCATCGACTGCACCAAGCAAAAAACAAAGTAACAAGCAGTGGAAGGTGATATATTAGAAAAGAGATTCAAGGACGGGGTGTAGTTACTGTTATCCGCTTAAACCTAATAGGCCTATACTTGGTTGACCGGAGTGCCCCAGGGCTTTGCATTAGGTCTGCTAGTATCTTGAGGTAAATATAGTGCATTTATATGGCTTTATCCATAGCATTGCATTCACCCATTCTCGCACGCACGCGAGCGCGCGCGCACCACACTTCCACAAACCATGCAAGGCACCAACATGCCCTGTACTGTGTTGTATTTTAATGCATTGTTCATTAGAACCTCTCGAATAAACAAATAGTTTAATTAAATTGGCTTCTTTATTTTTATTAAATTTTTGTTCAAAACATTATACCCCTTTCTTGGGAACATTACTTCATATTCATGAGCATTACACATAGTATTTATCATACAATTATATTCTAGTTAATAATTCTGCTCAGTAGAAGTTGAAAACAGTAGTACTTTTTAAAATAATTTGTAACTCTGCATTATGCTCTCAGAGTTAAAGCAAGCAAGCGCCTAATGCCAATGAATCCAAGCGAGACCAAACATAATTTACTGCGAGAACACTTTGACCCCATTCTGTAGGCTAAGCAAAGAGGTGTACGTTTTTGCACAGAACTGTGTTTTATCTCAGAAAACTGTCGTGCATTCACACATCTGCCAAGATCTAATAATGCATTTTTAACCCATGAATGCCTAAATCAGTAGAGGAGCTTTAAGGGCTTTTATATCTGCTATTTTTTTAATAGCAGTCCTCGGTTTTAACAGTTGTAACATGCAGCATATTTATTATAATATCATCACTGTCTCAAATGTACAGTAGCTGTGAAAACGAAAAGTAGAGAAAATAGCTGATCTAAAAGCTCAAACAACGTGGCATGCCATGAGCTAGATCAGTAGATCAGTTCATTTAGAAAGATTCTGAAAGTGTAAGTTACAGTTCACTCCAAAAATTACTTATTTTCTATCATATGTTTGAGGATAGGCTGCTCACTGCTCACTGCTCATTGTGAACTTTGAGTTCACAATCCTGTGTCATAGACACAGCACAATATGCAGAACTGCCGTTTACGCCTCTGCTCTTCCTCCGCTCTGACGTCACTCACTTCAACTCTGCGTTGTTGACCAAGATTCTAGGTTTCCGGTCACGGCTGCTTCCATTTGTGAAAGCGGCCATTACGCTCAGTCCCTCCATCGTAAACTTCTACTTCTCTTCAGAAGTGTTAATATTGTAACCTCGACACAGCATCCTAATCCTAAATGATCCCAGAACGTCTGTGTTCTGTTCACTCACGCGGATGCAGCCTAGATTGCGAGCAAACAGCCTCTTAAAATGCCATAAAGTGGGCTCCCGTTTTTCCGTGTTTCCTTATTTTGATTGGCTACGGCCGATGACGTGGCACGTGCGTCGACGCACTGCATTACATTGTCACACACGCGACACAACGAATGACAGAGGGGGGCAGAGACAGGCAGAAGACTTTGTTTACTTCAACTCTCCTCATACAGTACACACAGCACCGCCTCCAACACACCACAGGTTACTCTGACAGCACACATATCCACGGGTCCATTTGCTTCCATCTCAAGCCAAAATTATCCCCCTGAACGCCACGCCATTGGGCTCAACAAACCCTTCACTACACGGATGCCGCCGCATACCATTACCGAGCGGCGCTCCTGCAGACTTGACAACTCATACCACGTCCCCCCTTTGTGCGGGTGGTGCTGGGTTCAACCAGTTTTTATAACTCAGACAGTGAGAGGTTATAACTCAGACGCCAGACCATACGCGTACCACAGCTCCATTTTTACCCTCTGACTTCCATTAGCAACTCTGCTGCTTCTGAATGTCCCCACACTACTGGGAGGACACTGCTGCGATCTTCAGTTAAAGTGTGAGCCAATGGAGTCGAAGTGCACCGTGGCACTGCCACGTGTGATCATCATGGATTTCTTATTAATCGAGGTGCATGCAATTTCATGTCATTGTCGTACTGTAGGCTGCTACAGCATGGAGTTGCATTTAGCTACACACACAAGTTCACAACACGCACTGCAACACAACATATTTCTAAACACTTGAACAGAGCACTCTACTATACCCCCCCCCACACACACACACACACACACACATATAGTCCTACATGGACGCTGCTCTGTGAAGGCAGCCAGTCATAATTGTGACCAATCACAAGCAGATTGGTTTGTCTGCAAAGCTGAAACGTGTGTCCATCGCAAATGAGAATGGCCTACCTCTCTTTTTCTAGAGACTTAACATAGGCTAATTTAAATCAGTATAGTTCTCAAACCTTTTCATTTCAAGAACGCCAATAACTCTGACTGTACAAATAAAAACAATGGACATACTGTAAGAGTCCCATTTGTACACTCAGAGTTACAGACCTGTAAAGGGTCCATTTGGTTCAATTTGTACACTCTCAAAGTTACCCCCCCAAGGAACCCTGCGAGTCCCTGGATCCCGCCTTTGAGAACCACTGCTTTAAATTAACACGGGCAGAAACCTGCTATCTCCACATTTCATGTTTTATTTGTCTTCCCCCAGTAAATGAATGCCTTACATCATACAAGTTGTGAAACAAAAAAGTAGTGAATGAAGCATTGTGAGGTTAATATTGTAAATCGTCTATTTTCACAATTTCAAATTGTTTTTTTTTTAAATACTAAATAATTAAATGTACAGTTTTGGACATGCACGGTTTCCCAGCCAACAGCAGCGACAATAGACATTATACTATGTATGCCTCTCTAATGTATATAAAAGACACATTCATCTAGGTTGATTATGAATGCTTTGCCATATTCTGTAGGCAGGCCCTTATGGCGGTAACCACGGCAACACACCTTGACAGAAATCGTGTTTTTCGGAACGCCTGGGGGGAGGTGTGTGTGTGTGTGTGTGTGTGTGTGTGTGTGTGTGTGTGTGTGTGTGTGTGTGTGTGCATGTGCATGTGCATGTGATATGAATCTGTACTCATACTTGAATCATGCGACAGTCATGGCCCTGCTGTATGACTACAGCAGTACACTGTAAAAAACATCTTAATTTTACCATGTGTGACTCCACAGACTGTAACAAATCATCACTATCGGACATATCAAACTATAATTCAGCCAATGTCTGTCTGTGTGTGTGTCTGTCTGTGTGTGTGTGTGTCTGTCTGTGTGTGTGTGTGTGTGTGTGTCAGAAACACTGTCATAGCTCCACACTGCCTGCACCAATCACTCCCACTTTTCACACAGGCATTGACCATAATAATATGGAGGTCTTAACGAAGCCCTTTTTATCGATTTGACACATTAATGATTAATAATGAATTTATTAGTGAATTAAAAATGCGGAAACGCACCCAGGGCGCAGTACCCCCAGCGGCCACAGGGCGGCAAAACTCCTCTCCCCGGAAATCACGGGTCACCAGTGTCACCAGTGAATTGCATTTTGGGACGGACACTGATTAATACTGGGACACAGTTTTCCGCGCAACATCTGTTTCGACACCACACTGTCCGCTCCCTCCTCACCACCTCCTTCGCCGTGCCGTACACATGAGCTACATGCACGCAGCTACACTTTCGCAACGCACGTGTGTGTGTGTACTTTCGCCACGTGTGTGTGTGTGTGTGTGCGTGTCTCGCTACTTTCGCAACGCACGTGTGTGTGTGTGTGTGTCTCGCTACTTTCGCAACGCACGTGTATGTGTGTGTGTATGTGTGTGTGCACTTTCGCCACACGCGTGTGTGTGTGTGTGTGTGTGTCTCGCTACTTTCGCAACGCACGTGTGTGTGCGTGTGTCTCGCTACTTTCGCAATGCGCGTGTGTGTGTGGATAAATCATAGTTTAGGGGTCCTGCATGGGGGAGTTCCCCCATGTCCCCAGCTAAATGATAGTTTAGAACCAAATGGAACCACACCAAATGAACCCATTTACACTCTCAGAGTTCAATTAACATTTATACAAATACTTACGTTATAGTACTGTTTTTATTCATTAAAAAAACACTATATATATTATACAAGTTAAAATGACTGGTAATTAATATTTCTGGGGGGCAATATCTCACAACGGGTAAGGACTAGTACTGTAAAAATGTGTACCTCCACCACCATTATATATATATATATATATATATATATATATATATATTTTTTTTTTAATGGATACCAAACATCGTTGTGAACAGCGATGTCAACAATAGCCTTAGTCTTACTAAGTTACTTCTATGCCACTTTATCTGCCGGCCTCGCCCAGGCTTTTACACTATTTCCCGTTGAAAACAAAATGCCTGCCGTCCCCGAGGCTATATAAGTGGTTAAATATCAATGGCGGCTTGTTACGAAACAAACACTATTTCACTTACAGTATAAGGTTTACCAAACACAAACTGTGTCTGATAGCATTTTGGGTCAATATCAATAGACGTTGACCTTTAGAATGCCTCGTTTAAAAGTTAGCTAAAGGTAGTGTAAGTGATATTTGTTCAGTTAAAACAAACAGTGGCTATCGGCTTAGCATCGTGCTGTGCTGCACAGCCACGCTGCTAGCCGCGATAATGCACTCCCTCTTCTGTAAACAAAGTTTAATTATGCAACCTCAGGCGGAATGAGCTGGCTTAGGGCGAATTAGCAACAATAACTCTGCCTGGTACCAGGGGAGATAATTATGGTTTGTCAGAAACAAAGACGGCAAACCTCACTTACTTAGGTTACTTACTCAAAGATCAGCTAAGGAAAGGAAAGGAAAGGAAAGGAAAGGAAAGGAAAGGAAAGGAAAGGAAAGGAAAGGAAAGGAAAGGAAAGGAAAGGAAAGGAAAAGAAAAGAAAAGAAAAGAAAAGAAAAGAAAAGAAAAGAAAAGAAAAGAAAGGAAAATAACATTCTTTATCCACTGTTGAATTTACATCTTAGAACATGCTTGAATTAAACATTATTGTGGCTGTCGGGTGGAAACCTTGTACCTGTATGTCCCAAACTGTTACTTTTCAGGAAATGGGGGAAAAATAACCTGTTGTTACAATGGACCCAATGTATAGCTATTATTTAGTCACCAAGCTCTTGTTAATACTTGCCGTTGGTTCACTATTTTTTTTAAACTCTCTCTCTCTCTCTCTCTCTCACACGCACGCACGCACGCACGCACGCACACACGCACACACACACACACACACACACACACACACACACACACACACACACACACACTTAACTTCAGAAGTAGCTAAAATAAATGTAGTATGGCACTGGTTTACAAAAATACCCCCACCCATCCCCAAGGACCCCTTAGGGTCCCCAGACCCCACTTTTGAGAGCCACTGCTCTAGACTACATTAAAAAACAGGTCTGTGGATGAATTGCTTTTTTTCCTTTTCATATTATTGTTTAACGTTCACCCGGTGTCTTGAGACGACGTTGACACGATAACGGCACCGTGGTGCGGTCCAATAATGAAAGGCGTTTTTATAAAAGTCAAAGTTATAGTCATATTTAATTTGAGTTTCTTTGAATATGGCTTGCAAATATCACGACCTTCAAGAAACAAGCGGCCCGGCGCTTACAAAAGTGCTACGGCTGCCTCTCGCCTCGCCTAGCATCAATTAAGCCGCGGTGCTCCAAAAGCCTTCTCTGAGACGCATAGTAATGACCTCATTACTGGATATGGATGATCAGGCATTGTGTGGGGGAGATAGGATGCAACATTGTTTATTATTTAAAAAAAACTTGGTTATGTTTTCCTCAGAGGACTCCAAAAAGGTGCACGAAGGTGTGCAATGGAGTGTACAGCTTTCTTTAAACACCATGGGGTAAACTAAGTAGTTTAGAGTATTCATCGGTTAGACATAAGGTTGTGTGATCGGAGCTGAGAAAGAAAAAGAAAAGAAAAACATAAATAATGTACATGTAAAGTAATGCACTTGAACGCTAGCATCCCTATTCTGGGGGTACAATTTACCCCGATCTACATGCAGCGCGATGCAATGTGAACTTGTAGACTGGCTATTTTCTGCAGAGCTAAAGGTCACGTTATGTCTGAAAAAAAATGAATGAAGCAAGTATACGAAGCTATCTATCTAGGCCCTATCTTGCATCAGAGACACTAAATCCGTAATTTGGGCATTTAGCATTGCGTTAAGAGACGTTCCCCCGTAAAAATTGTTATCTTGTACCCCAGCCTAAATCCCTAAAACATGTATGTTACATTATGCATACTGTAGGTGTGGTTTGGGCGTTACAATAATGAAACCAATCACGGTGCCATTGCCTTTGCACAACCCATTATTCATTACCCATTATCCCCAGTGCCCATAGAAGAGCCACACAAGCTGCTGCCTTTGAATACATTTATATTTGATAATGATATCGGGATTTTATTGTCTCTATGAAACGGTATCAAGCGAAAAGCAAAGTTTGGATTAATTAAACAGACTTGCGATGAACTGAGATGAAATAACATTGGATATCACGCCCATTGCTTCCTTACCTATAGCCTTTCAATAATGTGCAGCTCCAACTCAGGAGCGCCTTCTTCTATCAAACATTGGCATTGCGGGTGGTTTGAGGAGGCACTTTCCGCTGTCCTAAACCTGTGTGGGCTACATAGCAATTTCAAGGAAAGCACATCAACACGCCTATTTGGCCACAAAACGTGTTGCAGTGTTATGTGTTTTCAGCTTGTAGATCTGCGATTTTGCTAACTCGCTTGGAATCCTTAAGTGTTGTTTTTTTTTATTTTATGCATTTCGTTTATTTATGTTATCTTCATGAACTTAAATACAAATACATTGGACATAAAAACATCAATCAATAATATATCAGTATTCCGCATTAAGTGAAGGTGTGGTTCCCACTTTGCGAACCAGTGGGCTCTCGGTTAGGGCTTTTGTTAGGCATAGTGCAACATGCAACATCGGTTGGGGTGGTGACCCGTCATGTTGCAATGTTGACGTTTTAGGGCTACTGACACCATGGAGTTAGAACATGTTGTTGTGTAATTGTGAATGTACTAGGGCGCGACACTGCTGTATAGCTAAAAGCATACAGTAGGCCTATTTTTTGAGAATTTTTACCTAAAATGACATGCCCTATAGGGACTTGAGGCTTTATAAAGGTAAAATAAGCTCCTTGCAAAAATGTAAACTAGGTTGTAAGAGAAGCAGGTGGGGCTTGTCGCAGGCTCCATGCTACATGCAATATTTAGCAAATTGGCATCTTGCAAGGTAGACGAAAAGTCAGTTCTGTCAAGGGCACAGGGATTTCTCCTATAAATTAATTGTATCAACTCCTCCTAGTCGGTTTGAAAGACTCAGCAGTTATGGAAACAAAACAAAACAAAAATCACTACCCTTCGTTTTCCGATTGAGAAAGGCCTTGAAATGTAGTGTATATAATCACCCAGAAAGTCTACAGATTTCCTACTCTCCGGCTTGGAGTTGACCTCTTAATTGAATTCATTGAGAAAATGTACATGGTGCAGCTTTAACTCTGAGAGCGTACATATGGAACCAAATGGACCCATACGTGTCCATTTAGACCCCTTCTGGTCCCTAGATCGAAGGTTTGTTCACATGGAGTCATTTAGCTACCAATCACTGCGTTCATTTAACTTTGAGCATGCATAAATGTAAATGGACAATTATGGTCATTTGCATGCAATCAGATTTACAAATGGATACATTACAGTCTAATTAGATTAAGTTAGATTAAATAAAATTAGATTTGATGCAGAACACTTGAAACTGTGTGAGTACTTAATAGGTTTGTCCCTATTCAGCATAAATCAATGGCTTTTAACAGAGTGTCAGGAAATGTGAGCTTTGTGGCTGTTGAGGCGTTCATCCGATTTATCCATTTCATCACATTCTTGGCTTTTCTCATGCTCCAATACGATCCTTTTCTCATGCTCCAATACAATCCTTTTATCATGCTCCAATACAATCCTTTTCTCATGCTCCAATACGATCCTTTTCTCATGCTCCAATACGATCCTTTTCTCATGCTCCAATATGATCCTTTTCTCATGCTCCAATACAATCCTTTTCTCATGCTCCAATACAATCCTTTTCTCATGCTCCAATACAATCCTTTTCTCATGCTCCAATACAATCCTTTTCTCATGCTCCAATACAATCATTTTCTCATGCTCCAATACAATCCTTTTCTCATGCTCCAATACAATCCTTTTCTCATGCTCCAATACAATCCTTTTCTCATGCTCCAATACAATCCTTTTCTCATGCTCCAATACAATCCTTTTCTCATGCTCCAATACGATCCTTTTCTCATGCTCCAATATGATCCTTTTCTCATGCTCCAATACAATCCTTTTCTCATGCTCCAATACAATCCTTTTCTCATGCTCCAATACAATCCTTTTCTCATGCTCCAATACAATCCTTTTCTCATGCTCCAATACAATCATTTTCTCATGCTCCAATAGGATCCTTTTCTCATGCTCCAATACGATCCTTTTCTCATGCTCCAATACGATCCTTTTCTCATGCTCCAATACAATCCTTTTCTCATGCTCCAATATGATCCTTTTCTCATGCTCCAATACAATCCTTTTAGAAGTTGGAACATCACGACAAAAAGCAGCGGTGAGGTGAGGTTCTTTTACTACTCCACTGCATCTCTGAGGCAATCATTGTACTTTTTACTTCAATCCACTTTAGTTAAAAGTTACTTTGCTGATTCAGACTGTTATTATGAAACATATTGAACCACTTAGGCCCTGCTTTGTACTTTGGTTAATACAAATTAGTTTGACACATTTCAATACTTTTATACTTTTACCAAAGTCTTCTTCTTCTTCTTCTTCTTCTTCTTCTTCTTCTTCTTCTTCTTCTTCTTCTTCTTCTTCTTCTTCTTCTTCTTCTTCTTCTTCTTCTTCTTCTTCTTCTTCTTCTTCTTCTTCTTCTATACTATTGCTACTTCAATATCAGAGGATTTCGAAGTGATTCTCCACCCGGCGAAGAAAACTCATTTCAGCCGCTTGTATTCGCGACCTTATTCTTTCGTCATGACCCACACTTCATGACCACACCACACCATGACCATAGGTGAGAGTAGGAACGAAGATTGCTCAGTAGACAGAGAGCTTTGCCTTCTGGCTCAACTCTCTTTTCGTCACAACAGTGCGGTACAGCGACTGCAATACCGCCCCTGCCGCTCCGATTCTCCGGCTGATCTCCTTCTCCGTCCTCCCCTCACTTGTGAACAAGACCCCGAAATACTTGAACTCCTTCACCTCCTTCAGTTTTGTATACTTGTTATTTGTAATATGCGTATGGGAGTAACTTACGTGTATTTGTCTTTTGGAGAGAAAAAAAGGAAAAGCAAATTTACATGTTCAATGTAGTGCATACCATGTACATCAATACCTATTTGTTAATAAAATATATTTTATTTATTTTTGTATATGATTGGAAATCTCTACTGTATATATATATATACCACAAAATGACCGCCACTGCTATGACCTATTGCGCTGCTTTTAGTGTCAGTTGTTACATGTGGTACTGAAGCTTAGATGTGGATGGGTGAGTGCTGTATCCCTGTCCAGGTTACTCACTGTGGAATATGTGTATGTGAGTCCTGTCCATGGTGCTGAAGCCTAGGTATGTGTATATGCGAGTGCTGTTGAAGGAAAAAGGCTTGCTCAACTCAGACAGACTTTTAAAACACTAGAAGGTCTGAGAGGTCATTTTGACCGTTTTTTTTAATATGTTAAAGTTAATTATCTTTGCCCAGGAAGGTTTCAGAAGGTTCCCCTTCCATGACCATCATCAACCATCATCATTCTATCATCTCAGAAATTTTTGACATCTGAAACATTTTCTAAATATGAATTTAAGCACATGCTAGTTTTGCCCTTTTTTCTTCAGACCTTCTAGTGTTAAAGGTTCAGGCGTGTGCTGGGTGCAGATTCAAAGAGAACATATAGAAAGAGAAAATCCGCACGCTCAGTATTAAGAGTCTTATTAATTCATAATGAGAATCCGCAACAGCAATCAATCCAGACAAACACGTTTCGGTGCGCAGGTCTTCATCAGTGTCTGAATTTTGAAATTCTGACACTGAGAAACGCTGTTTGTCTGGATTGATTGCTGTTGCGGATCCTCATTATTATTAAATAAGACTTACTACTGAGCGTGCAGATTTTCTCTTTCTATATGCGAGTGCTGTCCATGGTGCTGAAGCCTAGATATGTGTATATGTGGGTGCTGTCCATGGTGCTGAAGCCTAGTTATGTGTGTGCTGTCCATGGTGCTGAAGCCTAGGTATGTGTATATGTGGGTGCTGTCCATGGTGCTGAAGCCTAGGTATGTGTATATGTGTGTGCTGTCCATGGTGCTGAAGCCTAGTTATGTGTATATGTGTGTGCTGTCCATGGTGCTGAAGCCTAGTTATGTGTATATGTGTGTGCTGTCCATGGTGCTGAAGCCTAGTTATGTGTATATGTGTGTGCTGTCCATGGTGCTGAAGCCTAGTTATGTGTATATGTGTGTGCTGTCCATGGTGCTGAAGCCTAGTTATGTGTATATGTGCGTGCTGTCCATGGTGCTGAAGCCTAGTTATGTGTATATGTGCGTGCTGTCCATGGTGCTGAAGCCTAGTTATGTGTATATGTGGGTGCTGTCCATGGTGCTGAAGCCTAGGTATGCGTATATGTGTGTGCTGTCCATGGTGCTGAAGCCTAGTTATGTGTGTGATGTCCATGGTGCTGAAGCCTAGGTATGCGTATATGTGTGTGCTGTCCATGGTGCTGAAGCCTAGGTATGTGTATAATTATGTGTGTGCTGTCCATGGTGCTGAAGCCTAGGTATGCGTATATGTGTGTGCTGTCCATGGTGCTGAAGCCTAGGTATGTGTATATGTGTGTGCTGTCCATGGTGCTGAAGCCTAGTTATGTGTGTGCTGTCCATGGTGCTGAAGCCTAGGTATGTGTATATGTGTGTGCTGTCCATGGTGCTGAAGCCTAGTTATGTGTGTGCTGTCCATGGTGCTGAAGCCTAGTTATGTGTATATGTGTGTGCTGTCCATGGTGCTGAAGCCTAGTTATGTGTATATGTGGGTGCTGTCCATGGTGCTGAAGCCTAGTTATGTGTATATGTGGGTGCTGTCCATGGTGCTGAAGCCTAGGTATGCGTATATGTGTGTGCTGTCCATGGTGCTGAAGCCTAGTTATGTGTGTGATGTCCATGGTGCTGAAGCCTAGGTATGCGTATATGTGTGTGCTGTCCATGGTGCTGAAGCCTAGGTATGTGTATAATTATGTGTGTGCTGTCCATGGTGCTGAAGCCTAGGTATGCGTATATGTGTGTGCTGTCCATGGTGCTGAAGCCTAGGTATGTGTATATGTGTGTGCTGTCCATGGTGCTGAAGCCTAGTTATGTGTGTGCTGTCCATGGTGCTGAAGCCTAGTTATGTGTATATGTGTGTGCTGTCCATGGTGCTGAAGCCTAGTTATGTGTATATGTGGGTGCTGTCCATGGTGCTGAAGCCTAGTTATGTGTATATGTGTGTGCTGTCCATGGTGCTGAAGCCTAGTTATGTGTATATGTGGGTGCTGTCCATGGTGCTGAAGCCTAGTTATGTGTATAGTTATGTGTGTGCTGTCCATGGTGCTGAAGCCTAGGTATGTGTATATGTGTGTGCTGTCCATGGTGCTGAAGCCTAGGTATGTGTATATGTGTGTGCTGTCCATGGTGCTGAAGCCTAGGTATGTGAGTGCTGTCCATGGTGCTGAAAAGTGTGCCGGCAAAGAAATATCACTCCACTACTTTTACTTGTATCACTCCACTACTTTTATCACTCCACTACTTTTACCACAAATATTTCACTATTTTCTTGACGAAAGATATTTGAAAACTTTAGTTACATGTTATTTTGTAGATTTAGAATAATGTTACAAAACATGCCTGAACCAATTCAATCTTATACATTGTCTATTAGAAAATGGAAGATCTTTGCAACGTGACACGTCTTGATGTCTCGTAGATCTGCTGTTTTTTCTGCTACCAATTGTAGTGAAGTGATGAAGTGATTCTTTAGATTAGATTAGATTAAATATATTGTCACTGCACACATATACAAATACTTTGACAATGAAATGAATAGTGGCATCTAGCCAGAGTGCAATACAGTAATGCAGTAATGAGATGATGGCAATCATTTTGCACATTTACTCAATTAAAATCCTATAAAGACTTTTACTTGTAATAGAGCATTGCTTTGTTGTGGTATTGCACCTTTATCAGAATATTCAAGTATTTCTCACCCCATGTTGTTCAAACATGGCTGCACAGCTGGTTTTGTCTTGTCGTGCGGTGAAAGGGGGAGGGGGTTCTTGTTTCTTTAGGGGGCTACACATGCACAGACGCCACAACATAATTAACTCCCCCCGGTCTTATCGCCGAAACGGGAGCGGCCGAGTGAACGCTTTATCGATTGTGAATCAGACTTCAGTCATTAAGGGGAGCTGTACGTGGAGGAAGGTGACGGGAGAGATTAAATGGATCTTTTTAGCCGCTTAAAGTCTCAGAGAAACGTTGCAACTGTACTCGGACTGGAGTCCCTTTTTTCCCCGTCTACACCAAATACAGCACCAAAAAGAGCTATATCTGAAAGCTGACAAGGAGTAGATCGTCTATTTTTTCCGAATGTTCCCCCCAGAACAGGGATGCTTTGGTTCAAGTAGCCTGGCATGGCCAGACTAATATCACTGCATAGATATTAGTCTGGAACTTCGGTGTGGAAGATTTATTTATTAAGGGACGGTTACAAACATGACTCCAATGTCACAAATAAGTGTCCACCGAGAGTTCAAATCCACCGCGCCCCATTCGGCCCCAAAAATGACTCTCAGAATAACTTTGTGTTCGTCTATGGCGGCGAGAGAACAACAGCCATTCATGCCAGTGGCCTCAACGTTCAGAATTAGCATATATACTTAAGTTCCAATAGCCTGGCCGCACGTAATTACTATATAGCATTATAGTTTCACTATGGGTGGCCTCATTTACGTGGTCTTTCACAGCGTGCATGCAGGCCTCAGGTTACCCATGTTTCAACATTCACCTTAAAACCAAGGACTGAGAAGAAGAGACTGCTGCTGTGATCAAAATGCTGTCCAAGAAATGAAAGTTTGTCGAGGAAAATCAGGAGAGATCACTATTTTATTCTATTAATTCAAGGGCAAGCCTACTGATTTCAAATCACTTGTACAAAGGATTGCAAGGGCAAACGACGACGTTACGAGACACACAAAGACAAATATGGCCAGTATGCAGGAGAATGCAGAACGAAAAAAAGATAGATGGCCTTGAAGCAGCTCTCAAAAGACAACAATCCGTGCTAAGCACAAGTTGGACTGCTAAGCTGTCAAAGCCAGTTACATTATTGGCAATAATAAGGAGCCCCCACCGGGAGGACGCTCTGTGCCCTCCCGGTGGAGGCTCCTCACTGGCATGTGAGTCAGTAAAAAGCAGTGACAACACACTACATGTACTGTATGTAACTAAAACCCATAACTAATGGGGAGAAAAATGGGTGAAAAGCAAACAAATTACTAGATTGGGTCCATTGGAACAACAGGTTATTTTTTTGTCCATTTACTTAAAAGTAACCGTTTTGGAAGAAAGAAATAATATCCACCCTACAGAAACCAAATACTAATTATTAAATATTATTTTGAAAAGCTACTTGAATACTGAAACAACGTAACTAATTAAGCACTCGACACTGTTTTGTGCGGTACCATGTCAAGGGCACTCATTACTGTTCTCCATATATTAACTTATATTAGCATATCTACAAGCTCGAAACAGTTTGGGACATATGAGGTTTCCACCCGACAGAGACAATATCTAATCTCATCTGGGCCTCGTGGGAGGCATCTCTTATTAGTGCTCATATTGCTGCAATCGATCATTATGGGATGTTATTACGAGGTGTGTGTGCTGTGTTTAATAACTTGCGAACGGTCTGCTTGGTTTTCACACCTCAGCAGTGTGTTGCTGTGTTTGCAGGTCATGTGTGTATTAATGGTATACTGTGATGTCCTGAATGCTCGTTTAAAGAAGGGATTCTCAACCCTTTTATTTTTTTCTAGGACTGCCAGTTTGCGAGAGAAACAAGCAACCAGGTTTATGAAAACAAGCCCAAAAGAAATGTCCATATCAGTGGTGATCAAAGTGGGGTCCGGGAACCCCCAGGGTCATGTGGGTAAGCTCATAGTGCATACAAATGTAAAAGAATATATATAATTATAAGAAAGCGGCCAAATACAAATAGCCTAATTGTGATTAGGTGATTATGTAATAATTTTGTGCCAGTAATAATGGACAGACACACCCTCAAGTGTAATAGTGCTTAATTAACATTCTTCATTCTATACAAGAATGGTCAAAATAAGGTTTTTCAATCACACACACAAAAACATTTTGGATTGAAGATTTAATTCTCAGACTTAAATCAATTCTCTTGCAGGGAGAGTATAGGTGTCAATGTTATCAGTGTCCACTCTGAAATTCTGTTTCTTTCAATAGCCCCCCTCTGTGTCATAACCTTATTTCCACCCAGACAGGCTTCTATGACTTTGTTCATTATAGCCTAACCATCATTCCCTTTGTGCACTGTCCTCATCTGGCTCTCCTAGCTTTGAGAGAGAAAGGCACAAAGGTACAATATTGGTGGTACTTCTACTTGTACTTGAGCATTTCAATTCCTCTACACTTTATACGGGTGCTTGGTAGGG
The DNA here is from genome assembly GCF_964188405.1 of Protomyctophum parallelum. Taxonomy (NCBI): domain Eukaryota; kingdom Metazoa; phylum Chordata; class Actinopteri; order Myctophiformes; family Myctophidae; genus Protomyctophum; species Protomyctophum parallelum. The sequence continues at coordinate 10,854,030 of NC_139708.1, read as the reverse complement.
ATGGAGCTCGATATTTAATTTAATTTTATAAGGAGCATCTTATCGATCAGGCTAATCAAGCTGGGTTGTTATCGAGGCCACTATCAAGCATTTTCTATTATTTTGTGGAAAGACGGGAGAAAACATAAAAGTATCTTTTTTTTATTATGGCCTTCAAATACTTTTCTAACAGACAGAAGGCAATTGAACTTTTTACTTTTGGAAAATAATATTGAAGAAACTGTTTAACTAACTGGTAAATATGTGTAACGTCACTTTAAAAGTGTAATTTTGTTAACCTGGACATACCTGGTTGTCACTTGTCAGAAATTGTGCCAGCATGTGCGATTTATTCCTTGATCGCCTCTTGTGTTGCTTGTCTAAACATGATGATGTCTTGGGCCACTCGTCTTGGGCCTGCTCGATAACAGGCTTGATAAGCCCAAAGGTTATTGATACCGTGTATAATATAAGCTTGTTCTGGGTTTTTTCGGGTATCAGGTATCGAGCTCCATCCCTAGTCCTTTACTTGGGGAGGTTCCATTCAGGGGGTCCCCAGCTAAAGTAGTTCACAGTGTCACACATCTACAAACACATCTCTTCTTGAGCTCAAAACATTTTCAGATGGAGGTCCGCAGCCAAATACATATACATTTGGGGGTCCTTGACACAAAAGAGGTTTGAGATTCCACTGCTCTACTTCTACTCCACTACACACTGTGGTATATCTACCTACTTTTACCTATAAGTCCAAGATTTTTAGAATGTCTTCCATCTTTTCTTGCTTCTCGCTATCGGCTGAAAAGCTTGTGAAAGAATATGAAATGGTAAGAAATCAAGTGAAGTGCTTCGGCAGGCGAACTGTCCATACGCCCTCCGTGGCAGGCCGTCCCTCCTCTCAGTGACATGTGACAATGCACCTGGCTCTGTTGTAATTAGCCGAATTAATTAAGGTCCCTCTCAAAGTCCCCTAGTAGCGTACCTCTGCGCCATCTGCCCTGCTGAAGCCACCACCCCCCCCCCACACACACACACACCGTGAGACCTAGCCAATGCGATCAATTAGGATGAATCCCTTTACACGTGTACACTGTAACATCATCTGAATCAAAGACATTCTCATTCCACGCCACAGCTATGGGGGGGCAAAGGCAGCCGGGAATTATCTAGTTCATGGATTGCAAAAATATGCGCAGGCAACATTGAGTCTATAGTACCGAAGTCATGACGTCACTCCCTCATCCCCTGGTTCACGTATAAGTACTTTCGTCTCATGTAAGAACTGTGGTACAAGAATAAATAAACTGTCCCTGCAATATTGTCACTCTGTGACTGTCAGTCACTCAAATTTGATACAGTCCATTTCTGGCGAAAAGTGTATTAATGCGGGCGGTGATAATGTTAGCGATTTCTCCCCGGCCGTCAGTATATGTTTCATATCCATATCAAGCTGCCGGGATCATTGGTCATTTTCGGAACACAGTTCTTATATGACCCGTTATTAACCATGTCTATGGGAATGATTTACATAATGATAATGATTTGACACATTGTGAGCTTGTAGATCTGCTATTTTCAGCATGCAACCAAGCATAACATTACTTGTCTTTTAGTTCTCTCTTCTCCACTATAGTCCCTCCCTAACATTTTAGTCTAGTTTTTATTTGTTGACAAAATTGCCAATATATTTAGTTTTAGTCATCATAACTTTAAAAGGCAGTCGACATATACTTTCCAGTCGATGAAATTAAAACAAAAAAAAAACATTGGAAAATTGAAATACTCAAGGAAAGTAAAAATAGATAGTTACTTTCCAAACAGTGCTGGCTGTGACACCATTGGAGTTGACCTGGAATACTTTTGACAGTATGGTGTTTTTTGTCACAGAGCGCTGCATGCAGCAGTGCAGTGTTCCTATAGGCACCTCCAGGCTCCGTCTCCGTAGCCCGTCATCACTCTGCACTCTGCGCGGGTGCAATGTGACCTGGATAATAAGGAAAGCGGAGGATACTGAGCTAATGTGGGGCGGCACACAGCACACAAAGCTGGTTAGAAAACTGCCCTCCCACTCTGGGCGTTTTGGTGTAGAGCACATCAAAGCCTTCTACAAAAACCTTGGTGTTTGTAAAGATTTCAAAATGGCAATGGTAACAACCGAGGAGGTACTTAAAAAACTGAGTGCCCTCCAACCCCACAAGGCCACTGGCCATGACAATATCCCCTCCAAATTTCTCAGAGACTCAGCCTTTTCCATAGCTCCAGTCATCACCCACATAGTTAACCTCTCCATCAAACAGGGACAGGTCCCCCGAGATTTTAAACTGGCCAAAGTAACCCCCTTGTACAAAAAAGGGAGTAAATTAGAACCCGGCAACTACCGCCCTATTTCTATTCTAAGCTCCATCTCGAAAGTGATGGAAAAAATAGTCTATGAACAGGTTGAAAAGTATCTTGCCACTAATAAATTGCTGTACGAGTTCCAATCTGGTTTCAGAACATCCCACTCCACTGACACATGCCTCCTCTATTTGAGCGACCACATCAAACACGAGGTGGACGCTTGAAAATACTGCGGCATGGTCATGCTGGACCTCCAAAAGGCTTTTGACACCGTGAACCACTCCATACTGGTTAACAAGCTTAAAGCTATTGGTTTTGATAGCACATCAGTGAGCTGGATGCAATCCTACCTGGAGGGGAGAGAACAGATGGTGGAGGTGAACGGAACACTGTCCCCTCCCCTCCCAGCGAGCTGTGGCGTCCCACAAGGAAGCATACTAGGGCCTTTACTGTTCCTAATATATGTTAACGACATGACTTCAGCTTGTGACTGCAACTTGTTCCTGTTCGCAGATGACTCAGCACTGCTGGTCTCGGACAGGAACAAACTGCAGGTTGAAAAGACCCTCAGCTCTGAACTCGGTAGAATCTGCACCTGGCTCGCTGATAACAAACTATCCTTACACCTGGGAAAAACTGAATCCATCCTCTTCGGATCAAATAGTAATTTCAGCAAGGCAGATGGCTTCTTGGTTAGAGTGGGTGACAATATTATCACACGAAAAGATCAAATTACCTACGTAGGTTCCATCCTGGAGGCCAATCTTTCCGGTGATAAAATGGCCACCAACGTAATCAAAAAAGTCAATCAAAGAACAAGATTCCTTTACAGGATCTCCTCACTGGTCAGCAAAAACACATTGAAGACCTTAACAGGAGCCCTCGTACAAGGTTTCTTTGACTATGCATCCACCTCTTGGTACCACAGCACCTCAAAGGCCCTTAAAACAAGGCTCCAGACCTCCCAAAACAAACTGGTCAGGCTCCTACTTGGCCTCACCCCCCGAACCCACCTCACCCCTGCCCACTTTGACAGGCTGGGATGGCTTAGGGTCGACGACAGAGTACAGCATCTTGCAATGGGTCTGGTCATTCGATACACCACCAAGATACCCATGTACCTGTCTAAATACTTTATTAATACCTTAATGTAAACGAAGTCCACACCCACAACACCAGAGGGAGTGCAACAAACCATGTACAACCCAGATTCGGCACAAACAAGGGACTAAATTATTTTCGCTCCTATGCCACCAAAATGTGGAACGCCCTACCAACAGTCATTAAGACATGTGAATCCCTTGACTCCTTCAAAACCGCTCTCAAAGGGCACCTACGGACGGCTGCAATTCAAAACTGGCCTCTGTAAAATCTGAACCCCCCCCCCCCGCCCCATTTCCCCTCACTGTATATGTATCTTTTCCCTTTTTGCTTCCTATATGATGAATTCCTGTTCTGTTCTTTAGCTACATAGAAGTGTCTATTTGTATGTCTCTAAATGTTTTGATGAATTGAACAATGTGGACCCTGTTGTAAACAAGTGTAATGCTTAATTGGGTCGTCCACTCACAGTTAACAGTCTTTGTATTGAGTTTGTGCTTAAAATGTACTGTAAATTCTACAAACTGTTAATAAATATTTCAATCAATCAATCAAACATTGTATCCGTAGTGGGCTATTCAGAAATGGCAGATATACAAGCTCATAGAGCTCGTATGAACTATTGTATTTTTTCAAGCAAACAATTAAACAAAAATACTGCTTCCGGGGGAGGTCCCTGGAAGAACATATTTTGAGATGGGGTCAGCAGCAAAAACAATACAATTTTGGGGGTCCTTGACATGAAAACCACTGATATGGCAAACTTTCTTTTATTTTTGACCTCGCGCACCGCTCGCGCACCACAAGGGGTGCACGCACCACAAGGGGTGCACGCACCACAGTTTGGGAACCACTGGGTTACAGCAAGGCGCTTGGTAGAGATGGTATGCAGAGGACAAAGTACTTCAAAGTCGAAGTATAAATACTCCTGGTCAAAAATTAACTCCACAAGTTAAAGTTGGTCCAGGTTAAAGTATTCAAATGCACAACATACCTTAACCTTTCATTTTAATTTAAATTAATTGCTGTATTAAATGTTTGACATTTCGCCCAAAAAAATATCACAGCTCACAAGCTTGCAAGTTGTGAGCTTGTAGAGCTGCTATTTATACTACTTGAAATAGGGTTAATTCCTGATACCCATAATGTAATGGAGTCAAAATTAAAGTATGTGTCTTGGAAATGTACTGTAGTGGATGGAAGTCATCCAAAACATACAAACGGTGTAGTACTCAAGTGAATGTATTTGCACCAAGACAGTATAAACAATAAACAACGTACAGCTGTATGCCACTGATTGTGTCTCATTCATTTTGGAGAGGACTGCGTGATCTGCGCATTTCACAATGTATATATTATGTCCACTAGGGGGAGTAGAGAGCTATATAAAAATCTGAGACCACTGAAATGTATGTTTTCTCATGCCATTAAAGCCCTTTGAATTGAAAGCGTCAACAGAGAGAGAGAGAGAGAGAGAGAGAGAGAGAGAGAGAATGACTTTGGTGCTTGGTCTTTTTATTACGTCACGTCACGTCATTAACAACTAATAATAATATATTCTACAAGTTGTAGAAACATGTAAGATAACACTAATAGTTGTTAATGATGTGACGTGAAAAATACATTTATTCCACCAGCGTTCTACAACACAACACAGGAACGATTTTTTTTTTAAAACATGATCACAACCATTGTACTTTATATCTAGCATGCCCTCTGTCTTTATGTTAAGGTGTCGTCGTAGCCTAGTGGTCAGTGCTTTCGATTTAAGCATACTTCTTTTTGTAGCTCCCGAGTTCGAATCCCGGATTTTACAGTCATATTAGTGGCTAAACAGTACTAAACAGTCTCGCACAAAAGTAGCGAAAATAGTCGTTAAGTGTCTCTGTGGGCTTTATACTTATTTAACCCACACAAACACATTGACAAGAGCTGGTGACTAAATTATAACTGCATCGGAACACACGTTCTTCATGTACAATATGTCCTGAAAAGTCACAGTTTTGGATATTACTATCTTTCCCCCTGACGATTGAAGAACACTGCTGTCAATGTCACCGCGAGTCAAGCGAAGCAGTAATCTGTCCGCAGACATCTTGCATCTCGGAGGAAAGCCTTGACCTGGGCCCGGCACGCCGTCCGTTGTGCCCGTGGGGCCCGGCTGTTGCTGTTTATTTATTTTTTTGGTCGTTGGCTCAAAGGTATAAGCGTAAACGCGCGCGCATGCACGCACACACACACACACACACCAACACACACACACACACACACACACACACACACACACACAGAGACAGACGCCTGGATGTCGCTTCCTACTCCTTCGGATCACAAAGTTCAATTAATTTCACAGTCGGCGAAGCCCGCAGACCTTTCCTTGCCGAGGCCTGGTGGTTGTGTGGAACCCAAAGAGATGAAAAGAACGTGATCCACTCCTGAGCTGCCGTTCGCCAACCCACCCGCCTCACCAGTGCTGGACAGTATAAGTAGATTTACTTGAGTAATGTAAAGGATGACTTGACCCATTTTCAACATATCTTCATATAATTGGTCCTCTATAGCTAAAATATATAAAACTCTACCCTGTCCTTATCTCATAAGAGGGACACTTCAGAAACCCGCCTACCAGTCATATCATCTTTTTTCCATTATAGGTTGGTCAAGCGGGAGATCCCGCGAGACCGACCAACATTCTGCGGGGCCGACCAACATTCCGCGAGACCGACCGACAATGTCAGTTGGCATTTTGATATCGCTGTCTCTCTCTATAAGCCTAAACAGTTCAAAGACAAACATTGCACTTTTGACTCCAGTACATTTCTAGGAAAGGGAAAAAGCACATTTATGAATTAATGCAGAGCTAGCCGATCTGCAAGTTGCATATTTCAACACGTTATGATTATTTATTTATTTTAAATTAAATTAATAGAAGAGTACTGTGTCACACAAAAGGCGATGTATTGTGAGCTTGAAGATAGTTTTTTTCCACTACTTCTAACTTAGAAATAAAGCACAGCTAATGGTAATTGAGATGGACTCTTACGGGTCCATTAGGGTTCCATTTGTACACTGTTTGAGTAAATGTAATACCTCCCCAAAATTGCAGGTAGGACTCCGTCTCGGGCGAAGGTACGCAGAGAGCAGAATGGCTGTGTTCTCTTGCAGTCCTCCCAAATGATGTGCACTGTTAACACAATTAACATTTGCTGCTAGCCTATTGGCTAGGCTAGTCTTGGGCTGTGCTAAGAGATTAACATTGAGCGAACAAACTTCTTCGGGGCCCACAACAAAATGTTCTCTTATAGCGAGAATCACACCGCAATGTGTATTGTTTTCCTCCTAAAAGTAGACATGCAGGGCTTTCATTCAGTGTATGGTATGTATAGGATATTATTTGTGTTCATTTTTATATCTGCCTGTCAATGTCTGTGACTAAATGGCTTTTGTATGAGCTAAAGAATGAGCATATGGGACTGAGGGAACATCTTGGGGCTACGTTACTACTGTTTTGTTTATTTTTTATGAAGATTATGATGATGACGGATCAAGACCCCCGGCGGGCAGATGGAACGATGCGAAGACGCATTGTCATTATTTATCCATCCATTATTTATCCATTGTCATTATTTATCCATCTATAGCTGTGTATCGTTCCAACTTGGCTCGCCGAGGTTGTTGTTGCTGACTTGTAAAGTCAGAACAGCGGCGCGTGCGTCTTGTAAAGACATCATCATAACAAAATAACCGTGGGCGATACCATCCGGCAATACAATCCGAGTTTGATGAAGGAAGGTAGACCAGACTTTAGATCCATGCGGTGTCCATTATGGGAACAAGTCTGAGCATGTTCCGACAGAAACAGAGTCTACACAAAGACGCCTCCTCGCGAGCAAACAGGGGCCCTCCCTCCGTCCCCGTACATACAGGGGGGGAGTGAGAAACAGTAGCTGCCTAGCTAGATACGATCGGATGTCATGAAATGTGATCTGGCTAAGGGCTAGCTAGTAGCTACGCTCGCAAGGGGGGCCGCCATTGTGTGATAGTGAGCATTTGAGCCCCTCCCGTCCTGAGTTTTCAGGAAGGGAGGGGGAAGAGGCATCTTTTTCTTTGTTTTTTGGATCACGTGATCGGAGTGTTGTGCTAACACCCAGTGCTAGTTGATAAAATGCTAGGGTGTGAGTGCTCGGGTGTGTAGAAAGGCGATTGAAAGTTATCAATAAAAACATACAGTAAACGTAAATCTCCCGTTCCCGCATCGGATCACTGGGAATCGAATCACGTGAATCTCCTGTTCCCGCATTTAAACGGTTAATGAGGTAGTAAAATAGTGGCCTGACAGCCAGGCGAACATACCCCTAGATAGATGGCTTACATTACAGGGGACGCCCCCCATTACAGTACAGTACTCCCCTCCCCAACTCCATATGAGTCTACAATTATATTTGTTGCTCTCTCTCTCTCTCCCTCTCCCCTGTGTTGTCAGGCAGGTCTGTCAGCGTTGGCATATCTTTCCAGGACGACACACGGGGGACAAGGCTTATAAAAGTCCTATCATCTACCCCTCTCTCCCACACACACACACACACACACACACACACACACACACACACACACACACACACACACACACACACACACACACACACACACACACACACACACACACACACACACAATGTGTGCTCTACTGGCCACTTTAGGTGTTTCAGCGACGTACACATAGATACACATACGTACATACATAGACACACACACACTTACTTACTTGCTTATGGCAGTCCATCGATGTCGATGATGACGTTGCTCCAAATAAAGTTCATGGGATGATTATTGTTGTGTCTGTCGTCTGTGCATAGCCTGGTGGCTGCTCAGACCAATGCGTGATCCGCAGATTTTGTCACAGGAGGGGCAGGGGAAGGCAGCAGCGGAGGTCGGTAGACCCCTAGCACGCTGGTGCCGCTGTGCACGCCGCTCTGCTCTCCTCTCTGTGAACTTCTCCTGAAGGTGAGCAATTCCCTGGTGGCAGGTAGAGCTCCAGGTGTGGCGATCAACAGCCAGGGACTCCAGTGCTGGTGGTCTGATGTCACACTTCTTCAGGAGGGTTTTGATGTGGTCCTTGTACCAATTTTTTGGACCTCCGGCAGCCCTTTGACCGGCTTGAAGCTGGCCATACAGGATCTGTCGGGGTAGGCGATGGGCTGGCATACGGATCACATGCCCGACCCATCTGAGGTGTTTTTGGCCAAGGAGTGCTGTAATGCTGGGTGTGTTGGTCCGGTCGTATATTTCAGTGTATGGCACCCTGTCGGCCCAGGTCAGACCCAGGATCCTTTGGAGGCAGAATATATGGAAAGCCTCTAGGCAGTTTATGTGCCTCTGGTAGGGTGTCCAGGTTTCAGAGCTGTAGAGCAGTGTGGAGAGGCAAACTGCCTTGTACACAGCTGCCTTAGTGGTGATGGTGAGGTCCCTGTTCTGAAAAACCCTGGACCTTAGCCTACCAAAGGCAGTAGAGGCCAGGCTGATGCGTGCCTGGACGTCGTCCTCTATGGTGCAGGATGGTGACAGAGTGCTACCGAGGTAGGTGAAGTGAGGGACGATGGCTAATGAGTGCCCGTCGAGGGTGAAGATAGGCGTGTTTGGCTGGGGGGTGAAATGCTGCACGAGTATTTGTGTTTTTTTAATGTTTATCTGGAGACCAATGGCACTGTATATGGAGGCGACCACATTTAGTGCACGCTGAAGGGATTCCGGTGTGTGAGCAAGTAGAGCACAGTCATCGGCATACTGTAACTCTAGGATGTGCTGGGTGGTGACTTTGGTAGTGGCTTGGAGGCGACGGATGTTAAAGAGGTTACCATCCAGCCTGTATTGTATGTGTATCCCATCCGTGGGGTCCAGGTGTTTATGGGACAGGAGGGTGACAGTGGAGATGAATACATTAAATATGGTTGGGGCTAGGACACACCCTTGCTTGACACACACACACACACACACACCCTCACACACACACACACACACACACACACACACCTCCGTTATTCAAAAAGCCGAGCCTCTGCTAGTCTTTCCACTTTTCCTTGATCTGTGTCTCGGTGCATCACATGCAGCCGGATATTCAATCTTTTAAATTTCCCGGGCTGAGGGTATAGGCCTATACCGCCTGTGCTGAGGCGTCCATGGCTGGAGGCAGTCAGTTATGGAAGTACTAACACGTTCCCTCACAGTATCAATACCACAATGTAGAAATACTCTATTAAAAACAAAAAACAAAAAACATGCAGTAATCCTGGTCTCTAAACTGCCTCCCCCTGGCCAGCCGGGGCGCCTGATGGAGGGGAAAGGAACTGGTTGGAATAACATGTTCCTTCCACACGCTACGTCCAACCAGGGAAACTCTGGTTGGAGTTTCCCTTGGGGTGTCCAAGGAGCAACTTGGACGTCTCATGCATGAAGGAAGCATGAGTTCAAGTTCGTTGCTCTCCCTAGGTTGGCGGAGGGTGTGTAGAGCCCATGATCACATTAGATAATTGACACAGGGGTGAAAATTTGGTTTTTTTGCCTTACAGCTACAAGGGTTGGCGAAGGGCCTTTCTGGGTGAAATGTACATGTTCTCCCCGTGCCCCCTAGGGTAGTTATAGCCTACCCTCACACAAAAACGTGTAGTAATCCTGGTCTCTATACTGCCTCCCCCTGGTCAGCCAGGGAACCTGATGGAGGGGAAAGGAACTGTTTGGAATAATGTGTTCCCACCACGCGTTTCATATCAAGAGCAGCAGCACCAGGCTAAGGAACAGTTTCCACCCTACAGCCGTCAGATTGCTGAAACATGGCATGAGATGAGACTGCCAACAGAACACTGCACAAGGCATGAGTCTTGCTTAGTGGCCTGATGACAGGGCAATGTTGTTAGGCTGGCTCCTAGACCTTTTTTCCGCTCTTCCTGAACCTACTGTGGATTATACTATAGCTATAGTTGGCTAGCTAAGAGACCCTTTGGTTGTACAGTTTGTAGCAACGCTTGTAAGACCACAATATTATTCTCCCCTGTTTTTGTTTTGCTAAAATGACACGATGGGAACTATGCACAAAAATGCATTTCACCCACGTTTTTGCCTGTAAAACTGTCAAACTGATTCTGATTCTACCAGGGAAACTCGATCCTGTCAGGTGATAAGAAGGGGCCTGCTCACTTCTCACGCATTGAAAGATGCATGCAGTTCGGGGGCTCTCCACAGGTTGGCTGAGGGAGAGTATCGCCCAGGATTACAGTTTAGGGCAGCAATTGACCTATAGCTAATCCCCTCCCCAAACTTATATCGTCCAATCACAGCTAAGCATAACATGGGTTAGACAAACCTCACAAACATTGTTTAAAAAAAGAAACGCACATATTTTTCCAGTGCATATACGGCAGGCCTTGTTGGCGGATTTGGAAGATATTTTGAAGGTCTGGTTCCAAAAAATTATCAGTATTTAATGTGTAAAATCCATGATATTTACATTGGAATGAATGAGCCCGGCTGGAAAGTGTCCAAGTGGGAGTGTATAAGTGGGAGAGGACGGGGCTTAGCTAAAGGTGAATTGGCTCCGGGTGAAAAAATGGTAAATAAATGCAAAATGAATGGTAAATGGTGCATTGCAAATTACAATGCATTTTTATCCAAAGTGCTTTATATAGATTGTGCATTACATGTTTTAGTTTTTTTTGGGGGGGTCCTCCTTTGTACGAACAAGTTTGACTTCAAAACAGAATTACCGCAAAAAGCCATTTTACCAAAAGTAAAAGTACTTATTATGCAGAATGTGCCCTTTCACAAGTTTCCAAACATATCAAAACTACTGTACTGTACTGTACTGTACTGTACTGTACTGTACTGTACTGTACTGTACTGTACTGTACTGTACTGTACTGTACTGTACTGTACTGTACTGTACGTGCGTGCTCTACTGGCCACTTTAGGTGTTTCAGCAACGTACACATACATACACACACATACATAGACACATAGCTCCGGTTTGTTGTGGGATCCAAATCACAGCCGTGACCCGACAACTGCACACACTGATTTGTTTCTACTGCACTCTTCTCCCGCTGCCATGACGAGCTCATTGTGCCTCTTATTACACAGTGCTGTGCGTGCGTGCGTGCATATGTGGGTGTGCATTCTTGAAATTGTGCATTCACTAAAGGTGATTTGTTTTCCAAATTGGGGTGATGTGATTCCATGTGCACGTCACAGTCCATTTTAAATCTGAACGTTCAGCCTTTTAAATGTAGCAATGTGCCCAAAATAGACACCATTGCGTTATACTGGTATTCCTATTCTTGCTATTAGTGTTGCAAATTATTGTGTGTGTGCAGGCGAAATAACATTGGCAGCTATGGCAGGAGATGGAAGCTTGTCTAACCATTATACTAGCTTAGGAATGGTTGTTAAGATAGCACTGGACAATTGCTTTTGGGGCGGGATTTAGGTCTATTGGTAATCAGGTATTACGCCAACACGGCCTGCCAAAATATCGACTAAAACTACTAAAATGTAAACATTTGAGATGACTAAACTATTACTAAATGGAATTGTATTCAAAAGACGATGTCAAAATGAACATTGGTGCTTTGGTACATCAACATTTTTGAAAAATCTTTGAAAGTTTTTGAATAATTTCTTCTGTTCCCTGGCACAAAACATCGTGGGGTGTCTGCGGCCAAACACATGTCTTAATTGTCTTGTCTTGTTTTTGTTTGTTTTGGGGGTTTTTTTTGGGGGGGGGGTCCTCCTTTGCACAAACAAGTTTGAGAACTACTGATTTAGAACACATTTGTAGAATCAGGTTTTAATGGGTTAAAGCCTGGGTTTATCGGTGTGATTCTTTGCATTACTGCACTTTGGGCTTTGCAGGGCAGTATAAGACTATGCATTCCGTAGAGCAGCTCTCTCCTGCTTAAGTATTCATTGTGGGTGGTGGTTACAGGCTGCCGGTGTCCTCTCACTCCGGCTGCGTGTGCTGACAGAAGCATTTCCGTGTCCAGTCCACTGACCCGTCCTTGCTCTCCTCTCATAATAGATATTGACAGCCGGGGTGGACATAATGCTAATCTGCCTGCTAACAAGGCTATGATAGAAGACAGTACAGAAAGCCTACTGGCCAGGCAGGAAGCACCATTGACTCGCATGCAGGCAAAAACTGGAATCCGGAAGTTCGGTGAAATACATTGGAGTCGATGAGAGCTGTCTGGACCAGCTCCTGAACAAACTATATTTCGGAACAACCGCGTTTGTCGCTTAATCGGTTCAAGGATATAAAAGAAGACAGGTTGTTTTCTAATCACCTGTCCACGGTGCTGTATCATTTTTAATGAGTGGCATGGATGGACAGTCTCGTCATACTTGCATGTCATGCATTGACATGTTCAGACATGTACTTTGTGCTCTTTAGATACCTCACAATGATACAGTCTACACATTGAAAAGCAACACAGAAGCAAACAATATGTCTTATTTTATTTTCCTCGACCAAGTCTTTTATAAGGTTCTCAATCATTCATAAGTTGGTCTACCTTGCCCTCTTTGACTGCAATGCATTCCATCGAACATCCTGGCTGCAGTTTGCCACCCAGTACGACAAATCTGACTGCTGGAATTGCTGCATAGCGGAATTGACGTAGTTGACCTATGACCTGCCAGTGGCACCTAGCCAGTGGAGCCAGGTGGAGTGTGGCTCCCGCTGCCAACTATTGTCCGCTGCCCCAATTTTTGGAACACAGTTCTTAATAAGACTTGCCAATGGGAATTCCGATACAAAAGATAACTTTGTGACCCAGGGTTATAGTGGGAGTGATGTCAGGACTCTATACAACAGAACTGGCCTGGAGGACTGGCTCTTATTGTGAAGATCAGATATATTATATCGATATATCAACGGCATGATAGCGCGAGGTAACACAATCCAAACCTCTGCCAAAGTGTAATTTAGCTTTAAAGGGATCGTGACATCCAACTCAATTGCACCCAAAAAACCTGAACTCCAGTAGATTTTCTGTGGTCTGGGGTTTTCTGGCTCAAACAAGTGCTCTGATTTCCCTGTGGACTGTGATGTATAAGAGTCCACAAATCCCATATATGACGTACCAATTTGCCAGCAGATGTCACTGTTTGATGAGGCCTGTTTGCCTGTTTTCATTGCAGCTCAAAAGGCTTCAGAACACACATAGAAAACCCCAGACCACAGAAGATCCACTGAATGTTCAAAGTTCAGATTGTGTGGGTGTAATTGAAGTTATAAAACCTAAAAGAAAAACAAAAAATACAAATAAATGAAAATGAATGCCATGAAACCTTTAAGCCCAATTACGCTGACTAGCTCTGTACTTGGACCGTTTATTTCCCCCACCCACACCAAATCTCTTCACTGAATGTTCCTTCCCCTAATGTTCCACCACACGATGTGGATGCTGGAGGGGTTCAAGTGGTTAAATGATTGAAAATGTTTGATCATTTATACGGACAAAATACGGAAATAGTGCTGCAAAGCTGACATTTGAATTCATGGTTAGATATTTAATGATATTCTGAAGTGGCTGACACCAACACAAGCCCGCTATACGTGCTACTAGCCCTTGATAGGAAGATGGAGGGGGGTGCACACATAGGCCCGAGTTCCAATTTGAGATAAAAGCCTATTTGGGGAAGAATATGCAATGCATGCATGAAAGATAGGGCCGGGCGACGACCCATCAGAATTCTGATGGGTATGTAAAGACACACACGCACGGACATACACGCACACACACACACACACACACACACACACTTATCCATGCACGCAGGCAGGCACGAACACACACCACACGCACGCGCGTGCGCGCGCGTACACACACACACACACACACACACACACACGCACACACACACACACACACACACACACACACACACACACACACACACACTTTACACTCCGGCCAGAAAGGCCAGATCTCTTTTGGATGTGATTTCAGTGTACCACAAACTAGCACAACAGCACTGCATAATGCATGAGGAGAGGGCGGATCCAGACAGATAGGAGGATATGGTCGCAGTTGGGCAGAAACCCAGAAACCTTGTATAGAGTATCTGCATATTTCAACTTTTAAGTTGTTGTTGTATACAGTACTTTGCCATAGGACAGTATTATGCAAAATAATATTTAAAAAAAAAATATATATATATATATAGCAAATCTGTGCTGCAAGCTTATACAGCTGTGAGCGTGCAGATTGTCTATTTTCACGATTTTGGAAAAAAATATTTGAAATATTTTGTCTATAATGGCATGCCCAGAATAGGGAACCAAGAGCTCCATAGTTCGGCAATTTTCACCACAATTGGGCCCGGAATATGGACATTTTAGGTTGAGGTGGTTAATAGGATGCATTGTTTGTTTCACCCTCTCTCATAGCCATTTGTGCCACGTCATTGCACCACTGATCGCACACGCACCGATTTGCACAGAGCCTATTCTGGATACACTCCCATTTTGACCATGTTGTGCAGAAATCTCTTATATTCATGTATACTGTCACACAAAAGCATCAAACCTAGCAGATCCACAAGCACAGTGCAAAGTGACGCGTTTTGACACAGTTTTGGACATAATGAGGTTTCCACCCGACAGAGGACGATTTCTACAATGAGCTTCACGTTTGTTATTTGTTATAAACTTTTCCATTCGTAATTATAGTCGGGTTGTAACTATTGCATGGCACGAATAAATTTGAACTGGCTTCATTATAATTGTATACAGCCCCACGGCTCAAGACTATCTCTCCAGTGCTCGTCTCATTTCATTTATTTATTTTATTTCACCTTTATCTATATCCCATTGCGATTGTGGTCTCTTTCATAATGGAGTCTTTGGACAAAAAAAGCAAACAAGAAAGGAATAACAACACAATATTGCAATAAAACACTGCTACACAAATCTCACACTAATACAAAGTCAAATAGACTACTTCAGACTACTACAGACTGGCAGTCGCAACCGATGTCAGATTTTCAGGTGTCCAAAAGTTGTATTGCCGATGTTGCACCTTGTTGTGCGCATGTGTCACAAATTAAATAACAAATTAAATAGCAGTAGTCTGCAGGAGCCGGCAGTCCTCAGAGGGCTTGGACCAATACAGAAACAAATAGCATTTTTGTGCTAGTCGCAGTACTGCTTTGCTTTGGAGTTGATCAATATAGGGATATTGAGAGTTGAGAATATGGTTCAAATGTGCGACGGATGATTATCTTAGGCTTGCTCTTGCACCAGAAGCAGACAAACGATCTACTTCTCTACAGAGACTTTATGGATAGATGTATTTATTTTTGTGTCATATGTGCCAAAGGTGCCCAGCCCACATGGACTTATAAGGTACAACATCATTGCATACTGTATGTAGATGAACAATATAGAACAACTTGAATGATGTTGAGAAGGATGAGGCCACACGGCTTTTAGCCACCATTGAAAAATATATATTTAAGAGTTGAGTAAAAGTAGTATGAGTATGTTAATACAATGTAACATTTGGTCTCACTACTCTTCTATTGAGACATTTCGATCCTGTGTCTAGGTCTTTATACTATACCTTGAAGAAGGTAGTTGCATGATCTGCCGAAACGTTGGTTCCTACTCTGCATCCTAATAAATAATCTGCACTTGTATCAGTGTGTGGCCACTCTTTTGTCTTTTTAAGACTTATCTCTTTGGACACGATCTTTGACATGATCCTGTCTCTGGTTTGGTCAAAATGTAATTTCTCCCCAGAGCATGCGGGCAGGTTATATTAGCTCAGTGGTGGTATACAACAAATACAGTACAGTGCAGCTATAATTTGAACAGAGGCTTTTATAGTGTATATACAAGCATGGACAATATACTGGAGGGAGGCTATGAATGTGGTTGTTCTCTGTGGAAAATGACAGGTGCAATGTGAGAGGTGACAATTATCAGAGTGGCTGGGTTCTGCTCTATCCTCCTGTAGGACAAGACCCCACATGACTCCGTTGTTGTCACACAAATGGATGGAGCATGCATGATGCTTCGCGTTCTCTGAAAGTAGTCGACTGCTATCAAGAGAGACAGTTCATCACAGGGCGATTCTTGAGGCCACATTCCAAATTAGTTTGTGTTTTTGTTTTCACTATGTATTGTGTTTTATATGCTGTGAATCTGTGATCAAGGAAAAAGAAAGACACTGTCTGTCTGTCTGTCTGTCTGTCTGTTCGTTCTCCCCCCCCCCCCCATCTCTCTCTCTCTCTCTCTCTCTCTCTCTCTCTTTATCTCTCTCTCACACTGGGGCGTGCATAAACAGCCAGCCTGCAGG
This sequence comes from Protomyctophum parallelum, assembly GCF_964188405.1. Taxonomy (NCBI): domain Eukaryota; kingdom Metazoa; phylum Chordata; class Actinopteri; order Myctophiformes; family Myctophidae; genus Protomyctophum; species Protomyctophum parallelum. The sequence goes on along the minus strand of NC_139708.1, from coordinate 10,837,258 downwards.
GATTAGAGGTGGCAACAACAGCAGTCAGTTTGTGTCCTGACGACACAAGGTCACCTTAAGTGGCTCCGTGGGACGAGGGGGCGGAAAGCAATCCCCCCCGGGACCCAAACGGGGGAGAGAGTCATGAAAAAGTAATTAAGTAAGATGGGAGCTGATGAGTGGATAGTAGATTGGGCCCCCCACCCCCCCAAACATGCACGCACACACGGGTGCCCCCGGGGGAGGCTAATGTTTGTATGTGCAATATCTGCGAGATGCTAGCCTGACGCACAAAGGATATCATTTAGCCTCCCACACATAAATGGGAGGATGGGGATGATGTTCAGAGGAGGGATCTACTAATGATGGGTATCAGAGGCAGTCTGTGTGGCGCACTGGCACTTTGGTCTGTGAGACAGTGTTTCAATACAAAACTGTGAGGAAAAATGTCCGTCGACTACCATTTGTCCATTGACCAAAACTACATCAAAACGAAGCAATGATGACTAAAACTATGACGAAATATACTGACAATTCTATCAACAAACAAAAAATGTATTATATTTAGTCAACTAAAACTAATACAGGTGACTAAAATATGACTAAACTAAATCAAAATGGGTTACTGCTGTGAGAGAAGTTCTCTTTCATCCCAATTAGGGACGGGACGATAACTTTTCATGTCATATTATCTTGCTATGAAACTTATGCTTGTAACTTTTTTTAACCACTTGCACCAACAGTACAGAGTGAACTCGGGTCCCGTGTGACGAAGATTAACTTCATGCTACATTAAAATCTCTGCAATATTAACTATTGTTAGAGTGTTTTTGTTAATTTGTTTGTGATTCATCACGATGGATGCTAAGAACTACTCACAATCTGTTCTCTAAACTGCCTCCCCCTGGCCAGCTGGGGCGCCTGATGGAGGGGAAAGGAACTGGTTGGAATAACGTGTTCATTCCACGCGCTACGTCCAACCAGGGAAACTCCCCCCTGTCAGGTGTAAAGGAGCAACTTGGACTCTCATGCATGAAGGAAGCATGAGTTCAAGTCCATTGCTCTAACAATTGACACAGGGGTGAAAAATGGTTTACAAAATCGTGGGATAAAAATTATTAAAAAAAAGAAAAAAGATAACTACTCACAAACACATTTCTTCCTCGTCGCCTCCACCGTCCTGTTTCCCCAGCGTGTTACAGTGAAATTGGTGACCTGCCAAAATATGTGACTCTTGTGGACAATATACTGTATACTGGCCTAAATACCACCTACTGCAGCTTTAACTCTGTTAAGCAAAACAGCTATGATTTACGTTCTGACATTGACGTTATGCGAAGACCTAAAGATGGTCACATATTTTGGAGACAGAAATGTGAGTATTATGATCATAGAGATTCAAAACTAAACATGGAAGAAGCAGTGTTCAGTTTCTTTATGCCCCGCATATCTGGGACAAAGGAAACTGCAGATCTGCTACAACTGTTGGCTACTAAGACCTGAGGCCGATTCCTTCTAAACCTTTTTACCAGCTGCTTCTAAGAAGCGGTGGTCAAAATTCACCTGGGAAACTTTCGACACTGGTAGTTGACACTGGTAGATCTTCCTGGTAGATCTTTCTGCTGAGTGTTGCCAAGTCTGGCTGATGTATGTGCTCACCGCAAATATGTCCGGGCGGAAACGAATGACTCAGAACACAATAGTTCCGCTTTAGAGAATCTTGGTTCCTACCTAAACTACTGCACTGAAACTGACACAGAGACAGTTACAGTATAGCGGACCCCCGCAGATGATAATAATGCAGCTGGTAATTAATTGGGCTTGTTTGTGTCAAGGAAGCTAGGACCCCCAATGATTATGTATTTGGCCACGGACCACCCCATCTGAAAATGTTTTGTGGCAGGGATCCCAGAAGAGAAGATTTGGGTTTTTTATTTGTGAGATGACCTTGCTGTTTGTGGCTTATTTATGCCATTTTATAATGACTTTCTTTTGCACTCTCATAATGTTCCGTGTCTTAAGAGTCTAAATGTATAATGTTTCATTAAAGCACTTTGAAATGAAATACCTTGTTAAAATGCTCTCTATACAAATAAACTTTGTCTTGTGTAAATGTCAAGGTGGAGTGTTGTGTTGGCTCTATAGCTCGCAGATAGAGAAAGGAATGTCGTCTCTGTCGGGTTATACAAAATAGTTATACTTTTCAGGGTTTCAAATAAAAAAGTAGCAAAAGTATCAGATATACAACTCAAAATGGGTCGCTATATATCACGTTTCGAGCTTGTGGATCTGCTTCTTGTGATGGTTTTGTGTGATGCTGTATGTAGTATGATCGAGTAGGGCATTCGTTTACGAGAAAGAACACAACTAATTGCAATACAGAGATAAGAGGTTTCGCCTCTGAAACGTCCAAAGAACATAGCTCCATCCCAACTGCTCTTGATCAATGCAGAGTTCCTCATTTCAATCAGTGATTCTCAACGTTTCTTATTCCATGCAGTCTCCTCCAGACTCCACTATCATATTACATTGTTGGTGGCAGAAACCTCTTATCTCCAAATTCCAATTCTAACTTTTTGTGTTTGTGTTCATTGACCTTATGCACACCGCTGCCATGTTGCCAGCAAGGTGGTGCATGGGAACTATAGGTGCAATTTCCTATTGAGAGCCCCTAACAATGTCAAACTCACCAACAATGCAGCTGTATGAAAAGCTTGAAGAATCCTCTTTCTATCTGCAAAGTCTCTCTCTCTCTCTCTCTCTCTCTCTCTCTCTCTCTCTCTCTCTCTCTCTCTCTCTCTCTCTCTCTCTCTCTCTCATTAGCAGGCAACAGTACAGCAATATCTCTCTCTGTTTGGCACAACAGCGCCCCTACTGGTACTAATAGTCATACTTGTGCTCATTAACACATAGGCGGACACATACAGTAGGCGGACACGGACATTGCTGTTCCTTGGAGTGGTTGCACCACTCAAAAATAGTCTACATGTTATGAGCTACTTCCTGTCAAGAAATCCCTTGCAGATGAAGTTTTTTGAAGTGTCAGGGTTTGGAAGCGCAACATCAGTAATGCAACATCCGGCTGCCTCCTGCATTATGTGCAAATTCAAAACAGGTGGTACGCATGGGTTGAGTGATATTCAACGAGCACTTCCAAACTTCCAAAAGTTTCTTGACAGGAAGTAGCTACAGTGGATTTTTATGACACAAACACTTCATTTAATACAATCAGATTTATTTTCTCCCTATTTCGATGAATGGGCTGTCAATGGGAAAATGCACCTAGTTAGCACCTTGCGGCATAAGGTCAATACTTACTGCAGTGTCACACAAAACTTCACGCATGAAAAGTAGCAGATCCGCAAGCCAGAAATGCCTGTACTTTTGCTTTTGAATTTGAATCCTGAGAAGTAACAGTTTTGGACATACTGTAATGAGGATTCACTCAACAGGGACGACATATAAATCACGCGCTTATATGCCCTTGGCACCGTGGCTTCTACACCTGGCGTCCCCGACGCACTCTCTGATCCTGAGCAACCAGCCCCAAGCAGGTGGCCCTGTGTTGCTGCCACTCCTAGAAGGGTATAGCATGGAATCGGATACAAAAAACAAAAATATGCCGGAATGTCATATCACTATAAAGCTATGAATATTAATATCAATGTCGCCAGAGGCGTTTGTTTTCCTGCTCGTTGTTGTCGTTGTCGTAAATCCGGCTGTATTCATGTTATGTTATATGCTGTGCTTGTACTGTGCTTGAGGTCTCTCTGACTGTGTTTACCTCACTCAGGCAAATGCAATATTACACACAATTAGATTGGGGACGTGATACAAGTTATGCAGCGTTACGCTCGACAGTAGTTCCGAATTGGATTTCTGTAAACCCGACGTGCTCATGAATAAATATACTGTTGTGCTTTCACGTACAGTATATACCTCGGGGCTGCCTTGATACCGTCAGGGCCATGGCCCTTGTGACATTTTGAGGAGCACAAGCTCATGATGCACTGGTGGTTCTCAAAGTGGTAGTCCAGGGAGCCTCAGGGGTCCTTGTGGAGGCTCCAGGGGGGCCCCAGCCAATCAGTTACTATAACATTGATACCAGTGTAACCGCTTTAAGCCTAAATACGTCAGCAGTGAAACATTGTGAGCTTATTTGGATATTTATTTATATTTATTTGGAATAGTTTAGAAACATTTGAACAACACCTACGTTTTAAGAGGGGTCCCTGGCACAAAATCTTTTCAGATGGGGCTGGGGTCCGCAGCCAAATACATATTAAATCAGGGGTGCTACAGTAATCCCAAATGGGGCAACGATCATAAACAACGACGTCTCCCTGAAGGTGCGAAAGCGACTCGACACGTCCCAGGGGGCCACATGAGATATGACTTGTTTGTAGAATAGAGCCATATTGCGGGCAGAGCGGCACTTTGGCACTGACAGACACGCACATCTGTCAGTCTGGCGTCTGCCAGGAGTTGAATGGATCACACGCACGCACACACACACACACACACACACACACACACACACACACACACACACACACACACACACACACACACACACACACACACACACACACACACACACACACACACACACACACACACACACACACACACACACACACACACACACACACACACACACACACACACACACACACACACGACAAGACAGAGTGACAAAACCTCCAATTCGAAGTGACAGCCACATATACCACCACAGCATACATCACACCATACAGTACACAGCCCTGTCACATGAGAGAGAGAGAGAGAGAGAGAGAGAGAGAGAGAGGGGGGGGGGGGGGACCTGTTTAGAACTGTTGTAACCTACTGTATACGTCTTATGCCTTTCAATCTGGATCCGTTTAGAGTAGACTATACCGCACCAACATCGCCAATTGTTTTCCATGTGGTAACTGCAGCCTTGAGGCTTGATTTGGCAAAATTTCCCTCACCTTAACTTAGTCAGTCCACTTTCCCACAGTCGGTTTGAGGGGGCAGAAAACAGCCTGATCATGTGGTTCATGTACTCGCGCAAGTCCATAGACTGGCCCCATGAAGTGAAGGGAGTTCACTTCTGTCTTACTCTATGACTCTGGGTCTACCGACAGAGCAAAATCCTTGTGAAATATATTTCCAGTTCTCAGCATTGTCACACTGCACCAGTTGTGGCCAAAATGCTGGTTTTTAGGAAATTGTCAATTTTTTTGTTTTGTTTTACATTTCATAATGAAAGCGGAGAATCGTAGCAAAATTATATTGATACAAAAATAAAATAAAACTAAATAAAAAAACACACACAAACACACGCACATATTAACTGTATGATGATTTCAGTAGACAGTACAGTAGTAGAGGGTACAGTAGAGGGACTGTCATTTCTCAACCGTTTCGGACGCGGGGCAGCACGCCGGAACCGGCCCGGCCCCCTCGGCGTGTTCCTGGGGGTCTGGAGCTCCCCCCACCCCCACCCCCGGGGACCCCCACACGGTAACTCTGTAATTTCTCTACCGTTTCGGACGTGGGGTGGCTCGCCGGAACCCTGGGTGCATTCCTGTGGGTCTGGAACTGGATATATTAGTTAAAAAAAAACTATTTACTCAAGCTAATTAACAAAAATGGGTTGATTCAACACCTTTGAAGTGTTGGGAGAGGAGACACACTTCCACTTACCTTAGTTGCAAGACACTCTAATGTGTTGGATGTGTATGTTGCTGTAGCTTGCCAACGCAGTGACACCTTCACACATGAGCTGGCATAATGAATAATGCTTCAGACCCTGGTATAATGTCTGGCACCCTTCCATGTCCCACCTCAAGGCCAGTACCATACTCCATTCTGACGTCTTCTTCCGACGAAAAAAATAAAAAGACTCTGGGGTTGCAGGAGCGTCTAAATTGTGGATAACAAATCTATCAAAAGCTCTGAATGACGTTAAAATGTTATAAAAAGGTTATATTGCCTCAAAACGGGAGGTGAGGTATTTCCGATGTCCAAAAAGGAGCATTTATTGTGCTTTATTAATCTAAAATGAGCTCTGTTCTCCCCACAACAACGCAGTTCATTCAACCCATTAAGCCACATTTTGTTGTACACCGAAAGGGTACATAACATAGCCAATCTGATCCTGTATCAGCTATAGATGGTATTGTATGCGCATGACATCATCATCACACCCGGAAGTTATGCGGGGGAGCCTATACTGTGTGGCAAAAAAACGACTTTCTGGCCTTGACAGCCCATAGATCCAAACAGAAAGGTCCTATCTCATTGTATTAAATGACGTTAAACAACGTTAAACTCACTTTGCCACTCATTTCGCCACTCAATACCACTCGATTTGCTATTTACTTTATGCGTGCCCATATACCCTCTATTTACAAACTTGTTTTAATTTGAAAAGCTGAAAGCTGAATTCCCAAGCTGCTGCCCCTAACCGGTTGAAGGTGCATGGCATACTGACACACCCACGGCTCTGGGCACACGTACATCTGACATACCAGTTATTACCCTGACATAGCATTGCTGTCGGGCAGAAAGCTCATATCTCCAAATTCTAACTTTTATACGTTTCCGTAAATGAATGCCCTACGTCCTCATACAAGAGTGTCGGACAAAAGCAGCGGTTAGGTTAGACATAGCATTGGTTAGACATAAGGTTGGTGAGGGGTGCGTCAAGACGACCCGATTAACCCATTCTGAACGGGCACCCATTTTGGTGTCAGCATCATGTTATGCTTTAGCTATTGAAAAATAGCAGATCTACAAGCTCATATCGCGCCACCGAGTGGCGCGATACGAGCTTGTAGGTCTTCTATTTTTGAAAAATCGAAGAACGACTGACATTTTTAGAATCTGATCTCAGGTCAGAATGGGTTCATCAGACCAGTGTGTGTCCAGTGGATACCTCGTATGAATCTGATCTCAGGTCAGAATGGGTTAAGGTTGGTGAGGGGTACACGTCTCCACCAGGATTGATATTTGGATAAAATCTGAAGAACTAAAAAAGTGTTCCATGGTGGTGTGCGAAAAGCCACAATTGAAAAATGCAAGCCAGATATTTTTCCTTGGGCTGTAGGGAGTGGGCATACAACGTCTTATGCAGATCGGTGCAGTTATATGTGAAGACGTATCTTGGCCTGTTCTAGCGCCACCAAGTGGCATTTTATCCTCAGCATAGTGGGAATAGGCGTGGCTTTGCGTGCACAGTTTCACCGCAATTGGACACTGCGTTGATGCATTTTGTACAAAACGGGTACAAACGGGATACTCCTGAAAACTTTGGAAGCCAATGTTTGTCACGATCCGTGACGTTTTCTGTTGTGCTTTTGTTTTGTAGTATTTTTGGTCCCTTGGTTTCCTCTGTTGCTTTTGTTACCTGTGTTGTCTCACCCCCTGTGATTATTAGTTTTCTCCACCTGTGTCTTGTTTGTCTCTCAGCCAATCCCTGTGTTGATTTTGTTAGTTGTTCACCTGTGTCTAGTCAGTCTTTGTTTATATATATGCCCCAGTGTGTTTCAGTCCTTTGTCAGATCCTCATTGTATGTCATGAGTGTACGTCCTAGTTTTTCTCCTCGTGTTCCAAGTACCTAGTACCTTTGTTCCTAGTTATCAATAAACTCTGTTGCATTTGACATCCTCTGCCTCCGCCTGTCTGTCTGCACTTGGGTCCTACACCTTCTCTGCCCTGCACTGTGACAGAAAAAGCACAACAGAAAACGTCACGGATCGTGACAATGTTAGCCAATCAGGATGGAATATGCGAAATCAAACAAACCCGTCTTTATCACATGACTATGGAAATCATGTGATTTGCATGAAATTTTGATAAAAACTGATGGAGTACCGTTAGAAAGAGCAGATGTAAAAATTCAGGCAAAGGATTGTCCTTGGCTTCTAGGGAGTGTACTATACAAGGTTTTACACAGATCGGTGCAGTTATAGGTAAAAACACGAATGGGCCAGTTATAGCGCCACCATGAGGCTGAGTTGAAAATGTTCAAGTGGCATTTGTTCCTCTGCCTTTTGGGAATATGTGTGCAAGATTTCACGGAAATCACACAATGTGTTCATGATTTGCGGCATTTTGTTTGAAACGGAGCACTCCTGTGAACTTTGGAAGCCAATCTTAGCCAATCAGGAATCAGGATGGAGTCTGAAAAAAATACCCTTTTCGTTGAATGGCTATAGAGAGACTGTGTACCAATTTTTTGCGATGTTTGGACAAAATCTGTAGGTGTACTGTCAAATAAATTGTTTTGCAAAAAGCGGCCTCCTGGTGGCGCTATAACAGGGCAATGTGAAAACTTTGGGGCAGAGGTTCAGCTCTGGCATCCAGGAGGTGTGTGTGCAGAGACAGAGAGTGGCTGAGATCAAGCCAATGGTGCCAGAGATTAGCTGTCCACAGACGGACACACGTACAGACACACAGACAGAGTGCAAAACATACTCTGTCCCCATGCCTTGGAGTGGCACTGTTAGTGGTAAGCGATGGTCACTCCCACTCCTATGACACATTCCCTGGCTCGTTCGCCCAGACGTTTTTGTTTGTTTGTTTGTTTTAAGAAAACAAAACAGTCTAATGGTGTCACATGATACATCATACCCCTTTTGAGACCTACGCAGCAGTGACTGTCACGTCCCTATATCAGCCCGAGCCACTCTGCGGGCCCAGGCTATGATGTGGGACACATGGCATATTTCCCCACCTCTTATCAGATGTGAACAGAAAGTGGTGCGGTGGTGCAGTGTGCTGCTGAGCTCCTCCTGCAGAACACATTACGAAGCAGTGTGTGGTGGATATCATCATGCTTTACGTACTGTAGGAGATTGGAATGTCCAGGTCACCCTCCCAGGACATTTGGCCCAGATCGTCCACAGAGAGCTGGGCTGTGGAGACAAACGAGAGCCCATTTGATTAATTTGAAATGCAATAAGAGTTCTCAAGTTCAACGATACGCACAGTGCAGTCCTAAGACTAATTTCCATTGTGGGTCCTCAAGCAACAGTTAATATTTAAAAACACATTACACGATAAATGACTAACATAAAAACAAGTGCTCCACTATCTTTCCCTATAGACAAATGAGACATTTTACGGAGAAGGAACCTTTTGATAGCCATGCTTTAGTTTGCTCGAACACCTATTAGTAGGGGTTATTATCGTCAAAATCGTTACGCGGCGGATTAAAGCATTACATGTAATACATGTCCCTTGGGTCATCCTTCAAGTGAGTTATGGACAAAATCCTAAATGGCTACATAAACTTGAAATTGGCATGCATGTCCCTTGGGTCACCCTAAGACATCCTAGAAGGGGTGCCCAAAAAGATCTTTAACAGGAAGTGATCTGGCTTTTGGTTCAGAAGCCTGAAAGCTATGCAATCTCTACCATCTTCTGAAAAATATGGACAGATTAAAGTCGCTGATTTGTGGACACTTTTATGGACACTCTTGCCAGAGGCTTCCACTCAAAGTACATAACAAATGATACACTTTTATGACCCTTCTTTTGTATCAACTGCTTTAGGCGGCCATTTTGAATTTAGTCCATAACTCACTTCCTGTTTAAGATTTGTTTGGGCACCCATTGCAGGAGGTTTTAGGATGACCCAAGGGACATCTGTATCAAATGTCATGCTTTTATCTGCCGCGTATCGATTTGGCTATTTTTGTTTACAATAATATCCCCTACTATATGTTATACCTTTTAAGCCGGGAGCACGTCTTTTAGTAGGTTCTTCTATATCAGTCAAAGATGAGACAAAAAAAAGAGGAAAACATATATAAATATAATATTAAATGACTCAACTCATACCCTTCTTTTGACCCAGACATATTTGTACTGCAAACTATTCATTTGATATATTGATGTAGTCAAAATGTCATTCAGTATAACTGCCCAAGCTAAAATATTAATGACAAAAGTATTTTTTGAATGTTGAAATTCATCCTAAGAAATAAGTGAACACATGGCATAATTGTGTTGTAGTGTTTACAGCAACATATACTGTATAAATGGGCAATATATTGTACACAAATATTTAAAAACACGAAGCACTTTTGTGTGGATTTTGTGCTTCATCAATGTCATTCAGTGCAATAGTCATTTTAAGCATATTTAGCAGATTAGTAGGTTACTTATCAAGACGATCTTATCGACCTACTGCATGTATACTGGGCTGCAATTAGGAAACGGGGAGATGTCTGACACATGGTCACGTTGTCCAACTAATTATATCCCTAACTATAAACCCTAACCTCAGTCTAAACCGGCCACGTAAGTCCCCTAACCTCATATCAGTTTTAACCGGCCACGTAAGTCCCCTAAACTCATATCAGTTTTAACCGGCCACGTAAGTCCCCTAACCTCATATCAGTTGTAACCAGCCATGTAACCTCATATCAGTTTTAACCGGCCACGTAAGTCCCCTAACCTCATATCAGTCTTAACCATGGCCACGTAAATCCCCTAACCTCATATCAGTTTTAACCGGCCACGTAAGTCCCCTAACCTCATATCAATCTTAACCAACCATGTAAGTCCCCTAACCTCATATCAGTTTTAACCAGCCATGTAAGTCCCCTAACCTCATATCAGTTTTAACCAGCCATGTAAGTCCCCTAACCTCATAGCAGTTGTAACTAGCCATGTAAGTCCCCTAACCTCATATCAGTTTTAACCAGCCATGTAAGTCCCCTAACCTCATATCAGTTTTAACAAGCCATGTAAGTCCCCTAACCTCATATCAGTTTTAACCGGCCACGTAAGTCCCCTAACCTCATATCAGTTTTAACCGGCCACGTAAGTCCCCTAACCTCATATCAGTTGTAACCAGCCATGTAACCTCATATCAGTTTTAACCGGCCACATAAGTCCCCTAACCTCATATCAGTCTTAACCGGCCACGTAAATCCCCTAACCTCATATCAGTTTTAACCGGCCACGTAAGTCCCCTAACCTCATATCAATCTTAACCAACCATGTAAGTCCCCTAACCTCATATCAGTTTTAACCAGCCATGTAAGTCCCCTAACCTCATATCAGTTTTAACCAGCCATGTAAGTCCCCTAACCTCATAGCAGTTGTAACTAGCCATGTAAGTCCCCTAACCTCATATCAGTTTTAACCAGCCATGTAAGTCCCCTAACCTCATATCAGTTTTAACAAGCCATGTAAGTCCCCTAACCGCATATCAGTTGTAACCAGCCATGTAAGTCCCCTAACCTCATATCAGTTTTAACCAGCCATGTAAATCAGTTTCACTTCTGTTTCCTAATGGCAGCCAGTAGGCTCCCATTATAGGCCTAGGTCGATGGATAAGATTAACCTATAGAGCGTCGCAGTCCCGCCCCCTCGAGAGACCCGGAAAAGAAATCGCCGTTAATTTTCCTCATAGGCATTTCTTAAAGTATTTATTTAAAGACGGTTACGCCGCGGACAAAGCCAACTCGGATCGTGACAAATCATGACAATGAACACAATATTTTGGGCCGATCAAATCATTAGAAAGAAGAAAAAAAGGCAGGAGACAACACTATTTGTTTTGTTTTTCTTCTTATAAATTATTTGATCGGCCCAAAACATTGTGTTCATTGTCATGATTTGTCACGATCCGAGTTGGCTTTGTCCGCGGCGTAACCGTCTTTAAATAAATACTTTAAGAAATGACTATGGGAAAAATGTATTGGGATTTATTTCCTGGGCCACTCGTTGTTCTGAAAGGGGGAGGGACTGTGACGCTCTATACTACTGGTGATTATTGGTTGATAACATTGATAATATGGTATTATTAAATTAAAAGGTAGCAATAATAATTTGTTATAAGTAGTTAATAGAGCATTTACAAACTTTTAGTTGATGAGTTATTAATGACACAGTCTTATAAGCATTTGTTAATAGTTAAGGATAATAACAATGCCTTATAATCATTTTATAGATTGTTTATAAACCATGATGAGTTGTTAATGTATTGTTACATATTTGTTAACAGTTAATAAAGTAGTTATAAATATGACAAATATATAGTTAATAGATTACTCACACTATTAGTTAATGAGTTATTGGTGGCTTGTGAAAATGTGTTTTAATAGTTTAATGTCTTAGATAGCTAATAGATCACTCACAAACTATGAATTGTATGCCCTTTATACACATTTAATAGATTATGAACAAGCTATTAGTAAATCACTTAGGCTACATAATGGCTAAATAAGTATTTGTTAATACTTTATACATGTTAGTCTAAAGTCGCAATTATTCTTCATTTACTCATGTTAGTAAATGAGGAGTACTTTAGAATAGTGTCCCAATAACGTAGCCGTATAAACTATTAACAAATAATTATCTTACCTTTTACAGATCAGTTGTTAATTATTTGATTCCCATCTACTCAAACTTTGTACAACAACAAATGGGTGGTACAAAAATGTGATATTTTGGTCGGCCATAACACATTTCTGTACCTCAACATTGTTACCCCATGCAGAGATGAAATAGTTAACTTTTTATATATGGATTCAGAGATTACACAGTGATGGCAGTTCATGAGTTTTTATATAAGGAGATGATGGCAATTGGATACACAAACACGAACTAATAAACATGCAGAAAGGGAGAAATAGCATGAACAAAATTATGGCTGTTACCCTAACCGGGATATAGGACTGATAGTTGTATATATACTGGATATGTATATATACATATACATATACATATACATATACATATACATATATATATTCTCAGTTCCTCAAAGAACTAGAATGATTTGATAATGGCGCTCCATATACGAGGCTATTTGATCAACATGAAGCTACTGTGGCTCAGTGCGTGAGCACTCATGAGGAACAATGCAGTACAGCACACAACACTTATATGCTTTGTAGCAAATAAATTAATCTGTCAATCATAGCTCCATGATGGAATGATTGTTTCACAAAAACAAATTATTTTAGCGCCATCGCCTTGTGAATCCACCGTCACCACTAGCTGCTTATGAACAAGAGGGGAAAAGCACACGCAAGCCACACTGAAGAAAAACGGCAGAAAACCTTGTATCTCATCGCATCTCATCTCTATTTTTTCTTTTTTTTCAAAAATGAATGCCTTTTGTAGACCTCATTGTACTGCTTCACTTGCCAAGGAAAACCCACGGTGGGTTGAGGGGACTGCTGAACGCATAATAGTATAGGGCTCCCCTCCCTACAGGAGCTGTACAGGAAACAGTGTGTATGTAAAGCCACAACCACCAGTTTGTTCACCCCGCTTCTTTGACCGCGGACGGGCAAGGATGTCTACTGCGGTATCATAGGCAAGACCACCAGGTTTCTGAGCAGCTTCTACCTGGGTGACATCAGACTATAATACTGAACAAGGCCTGACCTGGAACACTTTCCTTTGACACACAGACTTTCCTCATTTTTTGTGGATTGTGCACAAAAAAATAATAAATATAACCAACTGATTTACAACTGCAAACCTGTGGTAATAAAACTGTTTCTGATCACGGTACGGTACGGTACGGTACGGTACGGTACGGTACGGTACGGTACGGTACGGTACAGTATAGTATAGTATAGTATAGTATAGTATAGTATAGTATAGTATAGTATAGTATAGTATAGTATAGTATTAGTGTAGGTTCACTGTTCATTTTTTAAAAGGTTTGCCATTTGCCTATAACGGCATGCTCAATAGGTTGAAAGCGGTTAAGTGGGGTTTATAAATATTGAACTTATGAAAAGTATTAGGAGCTTGAGACAAACATAATAACTATACATTGTTATTTTCACTACTTCTGCTTGTAATGACCCAATGGCCCAAAATAGGAAGGCCAAGCTGAAAGTTGAGTCATCGTGGCCTAATGGCCCTAAACGGCAAAACGGAACTAAAAGATGGTCCTAAAATGGTCCTAAGATGGTTCTGAAATGGTCCTAAAAGGCAAACAGAAGTAAACTTAAAAACTAAAGTCAAACTGATTGGATGTGATGGGCTGAAATGTACCTTTCAAGTGTCCACGCCCCAGCGTGACGTAGCCTGACGAGATGTAGTTGTGAATGTCCTGCGACTGAGACCGCATGAAGTTCTCCTTCATGTAGTGTCCTGTTGACAGACAAACAAAACAAAAATAGGGCTGTCATGATTACAAAATGCATTAGTTGATGTTTAATTGTCGTACAAACATTTGCATGGTCCTAAAATGATCCTGACTGGTTAAGTGTATAGCTCATTTCATCCTTGGTTACACTGAGGTGGTGAAGGCAGAGAGTGATTAGCAGTCAGTCAGGATTACCTTCCCACCTTAACGTTAGTTCACAAGCCCACCGCTACAAGCTATAGTTAAAGTTTCCCTCTCAACACTTTTCCCTCCATTTTAAGGGACTCCCAGTTTGATATGCAGTACTGTATGCCAAGGGATTTTTACCTCAATCTAGCCTGTATAATCCGTGTTCATTTAACTCTGAGATTGTGCAAATAGAACCAAATGGACTTGTGAGTGAATGGCTTAGGGCCAAATTTCGGATCCTGTGCTTGCTATAATGCATATATCACTTGCAAAAGAGACTCAGTTTCAATGTGTTTTATAAAGGTTAAATACAATAAATATCATGAACCATCCAGAATCAGAGCTAAATGTGGAGAAACTCCCAGAAACTCCTAATAATAATAATAATAATAATAATAATAATAATAATAATAATAATAATAATAATAATAATAATAATAATAATAATAATAATAATAATAATAATAATAATACAAATGCAAGGGTTGTTGGACATACAAGGTTTCCACATGCCAGCGAAAATAATGTCCCTCAGTGTTAAAAAATAAAACTTTTGGTAACGCGTGTTCCGGACCACTGTTGTGGTCGTGGAACCAAGCCTGTAATTGAGAGAGCAGAGGTACACAATGGTACGTGTCAAAGGCTGCACGCCCGCCGACAAACTCCATTTGAGCTGTCAATCACATGGCAAGATACCCCCCCCCAAGCTGTCTTCATGTAATTGGTCCTCAACTGATGATCATTGTGAGAAGCCACCATTTCTGTCTAGTCGGTCTGTGTCTCAACTAAGAGGATGGCTGTGGACAGTTTAGTTTAGACCAGTTTAGTTCCTGACTCGCATGCCCAGGCTTTTTGTTCTCCTTTTAATAACAAAATGCCTGCAGTCCCGAGGCTAGGGAGACCCCTGTTATTGAACAAACACTCTATGGGCTCCATCTTGCGCCACCCTTATCCTTTATCCCTAAACTTATTTGCCGTTTTTTACTATTTTGAAAATCATTTTAAAATAGTTCAACTAGCTTGCAGATCAGCTATTTGAACTATTTTAAAAGGTTTTTTTAAATAGTAAAAAATGGCAAATAAGTTTAGGGATTAGGGTTAAGGGGTGGCGCAAGATATAGCCCTATGTCTATAGAAATGATTAGTATTAGGATATAGTGCTTTAACATTTTAACAAAACACCTTTTGTTTTAACCAACACATATCACTACCTAATGTAAGCATAATGGCTTCTATGTCAGCATGCTAACTTTCTAGGAAGAGAAAGGATGTCATTTCCATTCACTTGGAATGCCCGTTGATGATGTCATAGGTGGGCAGGTTTCGGAACTTTCCACAGCCCACCAATGAGACACAGAGTAGATGGAAATTGTAGTGAGGAAGAATTAGACGAAGATGAGGTTGAAAATGGGGGAAGCGCTCCTTTAA
The DNA here is from genome assembly GCF_964188405.1 of Protomyctophum parallelum. Taxonomy (NCBI): domain Eukaryota; kingdom Metazoa; phylum Chordata; class Actinopteri; order Myctophiformes; family Myctophidae; genus Protomyctophum; species Protomyctophum parallelum. The sequence continues at coordinate 10,821,545 of NC_139708.1, read as the reverse complement.
GTTGAACCCTATAGTGTCCCTGTTCTGTTGCGAACATCTGTCAAAAATAGCTTTCTACAAGCCCATCAACATTCATTCCTTCATTCATTCATTCATAAAAATACAATATTTGGTATCCAAACAATACCAAATATGGCGGGTGGAAACCTCATTCATGCTTTTCTCTGACGCTGTAGTGTGAGTGTGATTTGACCAAAACACAAAAAAATGAAATTGAGTACAGCACTCAAGCAAAATGTACTTCGTTCCTGTCCACCACTGAGTGCGAGTGCAGAAATGTTTCTCCGTCGATTAGGGCTTGTTTACTCTAAACCACGGACAAAGAAACTCCAGGATCGATGGAGTCGGTCTATATAAAACCGAACCTCCCCCTGCATTAACTGACAAACAGTTCAACGGCTGCGTCTCAGAAGAAAGCCTCATCAGAGTCAATAGTGTGGCTCCGAGCTCCGCTCCGGGGGGCCGTGGTGGAAGAAGCCTCCATCCAGCACTGTGTGAAATGGATCGTTATGAGAAAAACCTGCATGGGACCGTGACCACACTGAAGTCAGACACAATGGCTGAGCTTCAGTCACGTTTAACCTGTGTTGGGTAACGTTAATTTCTAAAGTAACTTCGTTAGTTTACCGGATTACTGCCATTAAAAATAATCCCATTACGTTACAAGATTACTTTCTGAGAAAAGTAACTCGTTAGATCATTTTTGCATTATTTTGCTTTACCGACAACAACAACCCACCCTCGAGAAAATAAAATAAAAAATACAATTAAAACCTGCAGCCTACCAGTGTTGTCGAGCTGCTGCTTGCTGCTTCACCAATTTGCATTGACGTTGATCTCCTCCTTTCGCCAATACATCCAAAAGTAGTGTGCTGGGAGGTGGAGGGGTTACAGCACTCCACCTCTACAGCCAAGCACCACCAGTCTACTGTAGTATATCTAACTATATGCACTCTGTGTGTGTGTGTGTGTGTGTGTGTGTGTGTGTGTGTGTGTGTGTGTGTGTGTGTGTGTGTGTGTGTGTGTGTGTGTGTGTGTGTTTGTACTTCTGTAATCCACGTAACTCGAGAACCGTTCACCCAAATTCGACACCTGCGTTCCACACCCCCACAGGGAGTGCAGTGCCCGGTGTCGAGTCGGTCGGACCCACGGTTGTCCAGAACCGCCCCAAAAAGGCCTCTGCCCGGGATCTGGACAGGGCCCCTGGCCCCCTGCCCAGTGTCCATATATGGAGCTGGTCTGACATCATTCTGACTTCTGCATAGACTCCATATTTGGGCATGCCTGACAAAGAACTCCATATATGGGCCTCCTACTGAGGCGTTGTGTGAGGATCAGAGTTTTTTTATTTGTTGCACATCCAAAAATCCAACCCCCCACCCCACCTCCCAAGTTCCGTGCCTACACAATGCAACTGTATGTGATATGATGTCTCCATCCCTCCCCCCCCCCTCTCTGTCAATACCCCTCACCCATTCCATGCCTCCCCCTCCCCCCCACCCCCCCTCCCAAGTTCCGTGCCTACACAATGCAACTGTATGTGATATGATGTCTCCATCCCTCCCCCCCCCCCCCCCCCCTCTCTGCCTCTCTGTCAATACCCCTCACCCATTCCATGCTTCTCCCCCTCCCCCCCACCCCCCATCCTTCTTTTTCTTACTTTCTTTTTCTATGATGCAAGAAAGATGTATTTGGCGCTGCACTGCGGCGACATGGACATAAGGGCTACGCTTGCATGCGGGCCCTTTGTCTAAGACAAATTTCTTCCTCGGGAGACTAATAAAGTATATCTCATCATCTCATCATCATAAAAGGGACACAATACCTGGGTGGGGCATTCATTACCAACTTGCATTGTTCCAAGTAAGCCAGTGCCCAACAGGCTCCGCTCTATAGTATATATATATATATATATATATATATATATATATATATAATGCAAAAAAACATTATAAAAAACACTTTTCAAATCATGAATCCCAATTATTTCCACTGAAATTAATCAGTCAACGAGGATTCTTCCAGCCCTAGGGAGGTGTATAGTTTGACACGAGAGTAAAACGCCTAAAATAATCTGGGACATCATTCTGGGGCACTTAGCAGAGCGAGCTGATCCCAGGAGCAGCCAGGGATCTGGATGTCTGGATAGAACACTATAGGAGCAACCAGGGATCTGGAGGTCTGGATAGAACACTATAGGAGCAGCCAGGGATCTGGAGGTCTGGATAGAACACTATAGGAGCAGCCAGGGATCTGGAGGTCTGGATAGAACACTATAGGAGCAGCCAGGGATCTGGAGGTCTGGATAGAACACTATAGGAGCAGCCAGGGATCAGGAGGTCTGGATAGAACACTATAGGAGCAGCCAGGGATCAGGAGGTCTGGATAGAACACTATAGGAGCAACCAGGGATCAGGAGGTCTGGATAGAACACTATAGGAGCAGCCAGGGATCAGGAGGTCTGGATAGAACACTATAGGAGCAGCCAGGGATCAGGAGGTCTGGATAGAACACTATAGGAGCAACCAGGGATCAGGAGGTCTGGATAGAACACTATAGGAGCAACCAGGGATCAGGAGGTCTGGATAGAACACTATAGGAGCAGCCAGGGATCAGGAGGTCTGGATAGAACACTATAGGAGCAACCAGGGATCAGGAGGTCTGGATAGAACACTATAGGAGCAGCCAGGGATCAGGAGGTCTGGATAGAACACTATAGGAGCAACCAGGGATCAGGAGGTCTGGATAGAACACTATAGGAGCAACCAGGGATCAGGAGGTCTGGATAGAACACTATAGGAGCAGCCAGGGATCTGGAGGTCTGGATAGAACACTATAGGAGCAACCAGGGATCTGGAGGTCTGGATAGAACACTATAGGAGCAGCCAGGGATCAGGAGGTCTGGATAGAACACTATAGGAGCAACCAGGGATCAGGAGGTCTGGATAGAACACTATAGGAGCAGCCAGGGATCTGGAGGTCTGGATAGAACACTATAGGAGCAACCAGGGATCAGGAGGTCTGGATAGAACACTATAGGAGCAACCAGGGATCAGGAGGTCTGGATAGAACACTATAGGAGCAGCCAGGGATCTGGAGGTCTGGATAGAACACTATAGGAGCAACCAGGGATCAGGAGGTCTGGATAGAACACTATAGGAGCAACCAGGGATCAGGAGGTCTGGATAGAACACTATAGGAGCAACCAGGGATCAGGAGGTCTGGATAGAACACTATAGGAGCAGCCAGGGATCAGGAGGTCTGGATAGAACACTATAGGAGCAGGAAGAGCGTTTCCAGCAGTGGTGGGAAGTAACTAAGTTATTTGAGGTATTTGTACTTAATTTAAGTATTTCCAAATTTTAAATTATTTGACTTCTAATCCACTATACATCTCAGATCCAAATGTTGTACTTTTACTCCACTTATTTGAAAACTTTAGTTACTAGATTCGTTACTTGATTTTGATTAGTAGCCTATTGTCACGGCCCCTTGGCCTGGCCTGCAGGGCCTATGCTGTGTATATGGTGTACTGCCCTGTCTGTGTTTCTCCCACAGATCATGTGGGCGTCGGCCCACTTGAGACTTCTCATTAGGTGCATTAGGAGCACCTGATCAGTGCTCCTGAAACCCTATAAAAGAGGGCTTGCCAGCCATTCTCTTGGTCCTACTCCAGATGACAGCACCTTTCTGTTTGTTGCTCCTCACTGTTTGATTTGCACACTACAACACACCTTCACCATATTAACCACACATCCACACTGACACCACTGATCTTACTGACTTCCACATCTCATACATTCTGTAAGCATTATACTTTATATTAAGTTATTATTAGTTCTCTTACAAATAAATTATTGTTATTTTGAACACTGCTCTGTGTCCTCCTCAATTTGTCATGGCCCAACGGGCCGGGTTATGACAGATTGGGGGCTCGCGGCCACTTAAAGCAACTCGGGTTGGCTGTGACTCTGCGAACAGGTAAAAGTACTTTCCTGTATTGTTTGAAGCCTACATTGGCAACTTTAGTCACAGCATTGTTGAGGAGGTGCATAGTGGTGTTTGAGTAACAATTGTTTTGAGTAACTAATTAACTAATTGAGTAACACTTTGTTTAAATTACAATTTGTTTTGAATCATTTGAGTAACACTTTGTTTAAATTACAACTTATTTTGAGTAATTTGAGGAGCAATTTAATTAACATTTTGTTTTGTTAACAATTTTGAGTAATTGATTTATCAGTTTGGTTAAATACAATTATTTAAATTTTGTTTTGTGCTGTCAATTAGTTGCCACTTATGGTGGTAATTAGGGCAGGTGTTGCAGGTGGGTCTAGACAATCTGAGGGGAGGTGTTCCCCACCCTTGTAGGTCAGCGGCGTTTCCCCATATGGGATCTGTTTGTTTGATTTTTGTTTGTGTTGTTTTGGGTTTAATAGATTGCTGTCCCACACAAGCTGGGATAGGGTGGTACCCCTGAGATGCCCAGTGTTGGCAGGGGAACTCGGGAGGCCCACTGAAGACTAGGGCAAGTTATGGTAGTTTGGTTTTTGGTTAGGCAGTTTAAGTAGGGGGAACACCGCTCCTGTAGGTGCACCTGTTCCACCTGTCCTAAATTGGCAAGGAGGGAACGTTTGTTCCAATTTGGAATTTTGTTTTCTATTTAAAAAAAAAACAAATTAATTAAAAAAAAAAAAAAAAAAAAAGAAAAACTACTTTGTAGATTGGTGTTTAAAAAAAAAAAAAAAAAAACTTGTTACTTGTTTTTGCCTTGAAAAATGGCTACTGCTGAAGAGTTTATTGAGACTCCATGTGAGGAAACTCTAGGTAGTTTGTGTAAGGACCAGCTGCTTAGAGTGGCGGATTATTACAAAATTGATATCCAGGACAGAAGGATAAAGGACACTAAAATAAGATCACTTTTGGTAGCCAATTTGATAGCTACGGGGATCCTAGAGGAGTCCTCTGAGGTGGTGGTTAGTCAGCCTATCCTACCCACTGGCCAGCTTCTCACATTTGAGCAACAAAAGGAGTTGATTATCCTGCAGACAGAGCAGCAGAGGCTGAAGTCACAGTCACAGTCAGAGGTACTGCGGCTGCGGGTAGAGCAGTCTAGGATTGAGGTGGAAAAAAGCAAACTTGAGTTAATAAAGGAAGGCAAACTCTCAGCTGATCAGGCTGGGGTGTCCAGTAGTAGGGCAACGGCCTTGGGTTCTCAAGACCGTGAGTTTGACATTTTCGGCAATTTGCGCCTTGTGCCCAAATTTAATGAAAAAGACCCAGAGACTTTCTTTTCCATGTTTGAGCGAGTAGCCGAGGTTCGTCATTGGCCAGAGTCTGCCCGCACGTTAATGCTCCAATGTGTATTAACAGGCAGGGCGCAGGAGGCCTATTCCTGTCTTAGCCCTGCGGACAGTCAAAGTTATTCCAAGGTTAAGTCAGCGGTGCTAAAGGCGTTCGAACTCGTTCCAGAAGCCTACCGCAAGCGTTTCCGCACATGGCGGAAAACTGACAACAAGACTCATCTAGAGTTTGCACGTGACTTGTCATGCTATTTTGCTCGCTGGTGTGCCGCATTAGATGTGGGGGATTACGATGGGTTGTGTAACCTGATAGTCCTTGAGCAGTTTAAGAACACCTTGCCTGAGCACATTGCCAACCACATCAGTGACCGGAGAGTTGAAACTGCTGCCGAAGCGGCTGCTTTGGCAGATGAGTATGTGCTGACGCACAAGCGCTCTAATGGAGATCGGCGCTCCTTTGGCCAGCCTCGTGCTGGTAATGATGGTGGTGAGGGCGCACGTGGCAAAAATGGCTCTCCTGGTGGTTCAGGCATGGCGGTGTTGGAGGTGAAACCTGAGCATGGCACACGTGAGGAGAAAATATGCAACTTCTGTCACAAGAAGGGGCACTGGAAAATTGATTGTTACGCTCTAAAAGCGAAGACGTCAAAGTCTACCTCTTTCCCTGCAAAAGGTGCGGCTATGGCTGTGCCTGCATCAAGCATGGGGGAGGTACAGGTCAGGGAAGTCAATGGGTCATGTCAAATTCTTGAGGTTGATGCATCCTATAGGCCGTTTGTCAGTGAGGGCTTTGTGTCACTGGTAGGAAGCAATGTCAAGGTGCCAGTAACAATATTGCGTGACACAGCAGCTTTTGACACGTTTATTGAAGCATCAGTGTTGCCATTTAATGCAGAAAGTGCTACAGAGTCCTCTATTCCTGTTTTGGGGATGGGTTTAACTGTCCTCCATGTGCCTGTTCACAACGTCATGCTATACTCCGATTTCTTCCAGGGTCTGACAGGCGTGGCAGTGCGTCCCGCTTTACCTGTGGCAGGGGTCAATGTCATCCTGGGTAATGGTTTGGCTGGGGCACGTGTGTGGGCGGATGTACCACCACCTTTAATAGTCGATTCAGTGCCATTGGTAAGAATTCAACCTGATGAAAATGAAACTGAGTTTCCTGAAGTGTTCACAGCTTGTGCAGTGACACGTGCTATGGCGCGTGCACAGTCTGATGCAAATGCAAGTACCACAGGAAAAAACAAAAATGTACTTTCAGGACCAATGTTTTCCTTAGCTGATTTTCCTTTGTCAGTCTCACAGGATGACCTGAGGGTGGAGCAGCAGGCTGATCTCTCACTCAAATGTCTGCTGGATCAGGTGGTTACTGATGCAGAGATAGAGAGCAGCGCCCGTGGCTACTTCCTTCAGGATGGGTTGCTGGTAAGGAAGTGGGTCCCACATGGCGAGGGTTTTGTGGGTGATCCCATTCTCCAAATTGTGTTGCCAGCTAACTTTCGTGAGTCTGTCTTGAAATTGGCACATGAGGGGTCAGGGCATCTTGGTGTCCGGAAAACTTATGATCGGGTGCTGAGGCATTTTTACTGGCCGCGTTTGAAGCGAGATGTGGCGGCGCATCTCAAGACTTGCCACACATGCCAGTTAACAAGTAAACCAAATCAGATCCTCAAACCTGCTCCTCTGTTGCCAATTCCAGCTATCAGTAAACCCTTTGAACATTTGATCATTGACTGTGTGGGCCCACTTCCTCGCTCGAAATCTGGTGCAGTATATCTTCTCACTGTAATGTGTCAAACTACTCGTTACCCTGCAGCATATCCATTACGCACTATTACAGCGAGGTCAGTTGTGAAGGCCTTGTCACAGTTCATTTCTATTTTCGGCATTCCCAAGGTCATCCAGAGTGACAGGGGAAGCAACTTCACCTCTCACCTCTTCTCACAGGTACTGAAGCAGCTTAATGTCAAGCACAACCTGGCCTCTGCTTATCATGCGCAGAGTCAAGGTGCATTGGAGCGGTTCCATCAGACATTGAAGTCATTGCTGCGTGCCTATTGCACACAAATGGAGGGGGATTGGGAAGAAGGTTTGCCTTGGTTGATGCTTGCAGCCAGGGAGGTTACACAGGAGAGCACTGGGTTTAGCCCAAATGACTTGGTTTTTGGCCACACTGTACGGGGGCCTTTAGCCATTTTGAGTGACCAGTGGAAAGGTGTTGAAGCTCCTCGTAACCTGCTAGACTATGTCAATGGTTTCCGGCGTCGACTTTATGCAGCTGCAGAGCTAGCTAGAGAAAAGTTAGAGTGTGCCCAAAGTAAGATGAAGAAACTTTATGACAGGCGCACAGAGCTGAGGGTTTTCAGCCCTGGCGATCGTGTGTTGGCATTGTTGCCAATCATAGGCTCGCCATTCCAAGCCAAATTTTCAGGTCCTTATACTGTAGTCAAGAAAATTTCTGACTTGAACTATACGATTTCCACTCCTCTGCGGAGGAAATCCACTCAACTGTGCCATGTTAACTTGTTAAAGCCGTATCATGATCGTGCGTCCGCTTCGCCTGATGCTCAGTCGAAGGTGGATGGTGTTCATGCTGCGTGCTTAGCAAGTAGAGCGTCGGTGATCACTTCTCCTCATTCGGTTGCGGATGAGGAAGAAGACGGTTTGCCTGCTGTTGACCCAGCATTGTTACAAGGTCGGCTAAGAAACTCTGAGACACTCGGTAATCTGGATGCTTTGTTACATCATTTGCCAGGGAGAGAGAGAGCAGATTTGACTGAGGTTATCCGGGCTTTCCCATGCCTGTTCAATGATACCCCTGGTCAAACTCACCTGATCGAGCATGACATTGAGGTCGAGGGTGCTCTCCCTATCCGGCAAAGGTTTTACAGAGTAAATGTTGAGAAACGAAAGCATCAAGATGCCGAGATCACTTACATGTTGGAAAACGGTATAGCTGAGCCGTCTGCGTCGAGCTGGGC
>NC_139708.1:10740761-10808261 GCF_964188405.1 Protomyctophum parallelum | reverse complement strand
TACCGTGGTTTGAGATCTTGGTGTGAACGGGGGTGTAGTGGTTCTTGGAGGTTCTGACGGGGGTCTCCTCTTTGGGCGAGCTCTCCATGGACGTGATGTTTTCATGCTCGTACTGCGAAGACGGTTGAGCCTGCTGCCTCATAATATCCGCCAGTGCTCTGGAAAAACAAAAATCACACGCATGTGAAGTGAGGGGCGCTCTTATTATCGTACATCATCATGACCTATAATAGACTATAGGCCCTCATTTATCAACGCGTCGTACCGTGGAATCACCACAACTTTCTGCATTTATCATTCCAGCGTGACTTTGAACTTTGAACGCCAAATATCACGTCAGATCGGGAGCTGTCATAGGCTTTGTCCTACACCTGTTCTGTCGTAAACAAGCGGGGCAGCATTGACTGACCAGCTGACAGGCTGTACAGGCATCTAAACATATGTATTCACTCTTAAAATGTATATAAAACTATAAAATATTATATACCGGTATGTGAAAAATAAATTGTAAAGGCATATAATATGAAATTGATAAGATATTCCCAATTGTACAAGCAGTTAAAATCTCGCAATTAAAAACAATGTTGAAAGTAAGATGCTTAAGCCATTTAAACAGCTTTGGATGAATGCATACATGCGAGGATTTTGGGAGACCATCACGCAGCCATGTTGACTATTTTCATGACATGGAGAGGCACTGGAGTGATTGCTGCAGCTGATATCTCCCACGTGGGTATAGGCTACTGTAATCTACAGTAGGCCCATGTCTTTCTGGAGTTATGTGCAATATCCTCTGCTCGTCCTCGTTCAAGCATAAACCCACGACCACACCACACACCAGTTTATTCATATAATAATCAGTCACTCCATAAACGTTCATATAATTGACCACCACTGGCTATCGATCTGTCATGGCTCATAAACGTGGTGTCACAGACCACAGTAACAGAGGACACAATTAATATTTTTGCAAAACAGCAGCGTGCGTGCGGCTATGCCAGGGCTGTGTGTGTCCAATCTTATCCAATCATGACGATGTGATAGTGTTATTCAACAACGAAGGCAAGAAGCTATTATTCCCAGGCCGTAGCGTAACGGTCTGGGCACCAGACTGGTGATCCAGTCGCGGTGTGCCGCGGGTTCGACTCCCGGACCCGACACGGCCTTTACCGCATGTCATCCCCCCATCTCTCTCCCGTTTCCTGTCAGCCTACTGTCTGTCCCTTAGAAAATCAATAAAGGCGTAAGCCGCAAAAAAATATCTTAAAAAAAAAAAAAAAAAAGCTATTATTTATATAATTCATGGTTCAGGCGTCAATATATCTTAATTTATTTAATATACAACACACAGTTGGGCGTGGAAGTTGTGTGTGCGTGCGTCTGTGTGTGTGGGGGGACATGAGAGGCTGCGAGGCGAGAGGTGTTTGGTTGGAAACTATTTTCTTAATTCTTATTGGCTTTCCATCTTCTTTCCCTATGTTGTTTGATTGTATTCCAGTTATTCATCTTCTTTCCCTATGTTGTTTGATCGTATTCCAGTTATTCATGTTGCAAAAACGAGGGTGAGGTTTGATTTTATAGGGTGTGCCATATTGATTTAAGCCATCACATTTTTATTACGCAAGGATCAGCTGTTTGCGATCACTTCATAAATGCCGTGCTGACATGAACGTACGGAAAAACCCACAATCGAATTTAAGGCAGAATTTATACACCATTGATAAATGAGGGCCTATGTCTATTTGCTCAGATTCATTGTCAATGGGAATTTAATGTTTGTGTAGGACAAAGTTTGTGGACACACCAAAAGCTGGATATTGGAGGAGCTAGTTAGTAAACATTTTCATAAACACTGTTTTCGCTAGTTTAAAGTCCATCCATCCATCCATCTTCAAGCGATTTTACAGAGTAAGATCGCAGAAGCAACAGTTTGAGCAGCGTTTTCCAGCCTTCAATCTCCAGAGCAACAGTAGCAACTGATGCGATCCTGATTCGTACCCAGGCCAGTGTGGAGATGTGATCTGATCCTAGGTCTGCCCCGGGGTCTCCTCCCGGTGGGAGGTGCAGCTCGGGAGGCATACGTAGCCTACTGGATGCCCACATTACCTAAACTGTCTCATTTCCAGGCGAAGAAACAGCAGCTCTACTTCTCTCTCATGAGACTGAACATCTCAACCTATCTCTAAGGTAGCCGCAATTTGCAACTAGATTTATTTATAATGGGATGAATCTAGAGTTGCAATACCCTCCATTGACTCCCCACTCTGCGATCTGCTTGTCTTACCCAGCAGAATACCCAAAACAATTCATTAAAGATAATGTAATACTAAATAAAACAAATGAAATAGCCAATGAATTTAACAACTTCTTTGTAAACGTAGGACCTAATTTAGCAAAAGAGATTGTGGAGCCGAGAGATACTACTAATTTAAATGAAAGAAATATTAAACAAAATCCATACTCTATATTCATAAGGTGTGTACATGAAAAGGAAATCATAGAAATAGTGAAAAAATTCCAAAATAAAAAATCAACAGACAATACAGATATTGATATGATGCTTGTCAAGGATATTATAAACACCATAGTAACACCACTCACATATATATGTAACCAATCCTTCCTAACCGGCATCTTCCCTAGCAAAATGAAAACGGCAAAAGTCATTCCAATATTCAAAACCGGCGAAAAATCCCAATTCACAAACTATAGACCAATCTCTCTGCTCTCACAATTTTCCAAGATCCTAGAAAAGCTGTTTGTGGCCAGACTCGATAGTTTTATAGATAAACATAACTTAATAAGTAACCATCAATATGGGTTCAGGGCAAATAGATCCACTTCAATGTCAGTCATAGATCTAGTAGAACAAATATCGAAAGCAGTAGACGACAAACAATATACAGTAGGGGTATTCATTGACCTGAGAAAGGCCTTTGACACTATTCATCATGAACTATTATTGAAAAAACTGGAAAGATACGGTGTAAGAGGAACTGCAAACTCATGGTTAAGGAGCTACCTTGGAGACAGAACACAATTTGTACACATGAATGGTGTAGATTCTGAAGAGCAAGGAATCACATATGGAGTCCCACAGGGCTCTGTATTGGGTCCAAAGCTATTTATTATGTACATAAATGACGTCTGCAATGTATTGGAACAAATGAGCTGTGTCTTGTTTGCAGACAATTGGACTCGAGTCATAGTGACTCGACTCGAGTCTGACTCGAGTCGCATATTTGACGACTTGCGACTTGACTCGGACTTGGAATGTAAAGACTTGCGACTCGACTCGGACTTGGAAGGTAAAAGACCAACGAGACTTGAGACTCGACTCCGACTTGCCAGCCAATGACTCCCGACTCGACTCGACTCGAGACAAGATGACTCGTGACTTGTTTTGTTTCCGAGCATATGGTATTTGAATACAGCGTCGGTGGGCAGCATACTGCGCATATGCAAAGCAACTCCACTCGCACACTAAGGCAAAACATTTATTTTCACCACACAGCTGCAGTAGATTGAAAAGTTGCTTCCTACCTTTGAGTTAGTGTTGCTGAAAGACACCCAGATCCAATTGTATATTCCATATTTCCATATGTACTAAGTGTGAACTATAGTGTCAACACGGAGGCATACAGTGACATGCGCAGATTGCACTACCTCTGCTAAAGCGTAAAGGGTACAAAACGGCCATTAGGGGGAGCCATAGTACAGTGAAATACAGTGGGGAATATCTATTGATTCATTGATTGAATACTTTATTGGCAGAAATGTATCAGTATAGGGTACAGTCAAACACTGACCAAAAAGGGATCACTGAAAAAAGTCCTTGCTGTCTTGTTTCCATTCGGTCCTGGGTAATCAATTCATAATCATTAAGTCACAAGACAAATAACAAAATTCAAATTATCATAAAAAAATAAGATATGTATGTCTGCAGGTTGGGGAACAAAGAAGGGCTTATAAGGAGGTGGAGGTAGTCACTAGACATAGGTGGGGGGGTAATCTTTTTTTTATTGATTTTTATTTAATATAAATACAGTGGAATACCGAGGTATAGGTTATCAATACCGGCACCGTACCATACTGTAAAATCTCATACCGTGGCATGCCTAGACTTGACACAACCTTGTGACTCGACTTGTGACTCGGCTTGACTTGCCCACAACAGAAAGACTTGGGACTCGACTTGGACTTGGGACCAAATGACTTGGGACTCGACTTGGACTTGGGACCAAATGACTTGGGACTCGACTTGGGACTCGGACCTGAGGGTTGGATTGACTTGGGACTCGACTTGGACTTGGGACCAAATGACTTGGGACTCGACTTGGGACTCGGACCTGAGGGTTTGGTTTGACTTGGGACTCGACTTGGACTTGGGACCAAATGACTTGGGACTCGACTTGGACTCGGACCGGAGCGACTTGAACAATTGTCTGCTTGTTTGCTGACGACACTAGTCTGTGCTGCTCAGGAAAACGCCTAGATCAGCTCTTGGATACAGTTCAAAATGAGCTTACAATATTAAAGAAATGGTTCGACATTAATAAACTATCACTAAATTTAAATAAAACTAAATTCATGATTTTCAGTAATAGATCAATTAACAGAGAGGCTAAAATCATGATAAACAAAGTAGAAATTGAACGCGTGTTTGAGAATAAATTCTTAGGTATAATTATTGACAGTAAACGTAATTGGAAACCGCATATAAATAATCTAAGGACAAAATTATCTAAAACCATTGCTATAATGTATAAAGCTAAACCTATTCTAAACCAGAACTCATTATATATGCTGTATTGCTCCCTCGTACTCCCATACATCAATTACTGTGTGGAGGTATGGGGGAACAACTACAAAACAACCATCCAGCCAATATTCCTACTTCAAAAAAAAGCCATAAGAATTGTCACCCAATCTGATTATTACGCACCAACCAACCTATTATTCATTCAACTAAACACCATAAAACTCAAAGATATAGTAGATCTAAACACCGCAATAACAATGTATAAGGCACACAATCACCTGCTCCCGAGCTGTATCCAAGAGCTGTTCTGGCCTAGAGAGAGTCGCTACAGTCTAAGAGGCAATTCCATGTTCAAACAAATAAATACTAGAACAAATATCAGAGAGAGGTGCATATCGGTCAGAGGGGTCAAGCTGTGGAATTGATTAGATGATGAACTAAAAAACTGTTGTACATTAAATAAATGTAAAAAATTGTATAGATCAAAAATAGTAGAAACATATAGAACATTGATATGTTTTGTTTTCTCGTTTTGTGTTTTGTTTTTTGTTTTGTTGTTTTTTTTGTTCTTTTTTTGTCTTGTTCCTGTTAACTGTATTGTCCTGTCTGTCTTTGTTTTTGTTTTATGTTATGTTTGTTTGTTTTTGTTGTTTTTTCTTTTCTCCCTTCTGTTTGCTTTGTTGTACTATTTTACTTATGAAAGCCATTTATTTTTTAGAAGGGTAGGCACTATAAGCTTTGGCTTCAGCCTACACCTTTTTGGTATGTTTCTTTTGCAAAAAAAATGTATTGATTTGATTGATTTGTTATAATGACCAAAACAAATAAAACTCTACTCTACTCTCCTCTACATAGCTAGCCAACCGCACAGCTGGAGGCGGTACAATTGGATGTCAATAAACAAGGCAGGAAGAGAGGAATCAAAGCTTCCACATCGGTCAAACATAGATTAAAAATACTTAACGGCTTCCGCAGCACAGGAGAATTCGCAGCGGTGTGCGTTGGAAACTAGAGTTCACACATTCAGAAGCCCTCAAATGAACAAAAGCCCTCAAACAGCACAGAAACACGTTACCGAAGGTATTTATGTCTGCGTTCCAACATTTCCATACGAAAACACATCATTACACAGGGACCCTACGGGTCAGCCCGGTTCGGTTCGGATTGGGCTGACCAGGGGGTTCCGAGAGGGGCTAGATTCATCCCATTATAAAAAAATCTAGAGTTGCAAATTGCGGCTATCTCTAAGGGAGATGCCAGGCACTGGTCTGGGAAAACTCTTTTTTTTTCAATCATGACAATGATGACACACACTTCATGAGCATAGGTGAGTATAGTATGAACGAAGATTGCTCGGTATAGAGCTTTGCCTTCTGGATCAGCTCTCTTTTGCTAGTTGCAAGTTTAAAGTTTTACCGGGTATTATTTTTTTAATCATCATGATATGCTTTTTAGTAAATTAATTATAAAATCTGTCAGGTTAGGACCCAGAAGCAGAACCAAGAAGGCAAAGCGTTGCGCAGTCCAATGGTATGTATTAACACAACACTCACAATGCAGTGTAGCAGGTCATATACACAGACATCAGGAATACACATTAACTTCTGGCAAAGGAACACTGAACACAGGGAAGCTTAAATAGACACAGATTAACTAGACACAGGTGAAACATAACTACAATCAACACATGATTGGCTGGAACTGAACATGACACAGGTGGATTCAAATTAGCAATCAGGGTAGGTGCATGAGACAAGACATGTAGCAACAAATAGAGCCGACAGGAAACACTAGGAACATAACTACACAATAAAAGTACACAGTTCATGACAAAATTAATGATAAAGTAGGGTATGTTTATGTATGGTATGGTTAGGCACGAATGGAGACCCACCCTCGCTGCGGGTGCAGCCAATAGCAGTCGTTTCCGGTTTCATTTTAGGGATGAAAGTTCAAAGATTTCAATTTGACCAAAGAAAGGTGTCTTCAAAACGGTCTGTGTAGAAACCACTGGGCCTGGCTCTGTCCATTCATTTTACAGTTTGTTTAAAACAATATGGTTTCTCAATGTAGGGGTCCAGGTCCTTGAGAGTGTACAAATGGAGCCATGCAGGTATTGGTTCTTCTATACTGAGAACACATATATATATATATATATATATATATATACAGTATCTATTATTACAAGTGTAAACATGTCACGTGAGCTTTATGCAAATTCGCATAATTTATGCAAGTGAGCACAAATGTATGCAAGTGAGCACAAATTCGCCAGGTCTATGACAACATGTGAGCAAAATTCACAAGCCCACAAATGGCATTCAAATGCCATTCAACACACTACGACTCGCTTACAATTCGCGAACCTGGCAACACTGCCCCGTCTTCTAATTGGCTAGCTCTCAGCCACTCCCCTTCTGGCTGCTGTGATCTGAATCATCTGATCTCCCTCTCCAAGTCCGCAGGAGAAGAGAAACACGGAAGGAGAGGAATTGTCACCTCACGATTTTGCTTATTCCTTCAAAATCTCTGTATATAAAATATAGCTCACTCAGCGAATCTCTTAGTTACATCAACATTGTTCTTCGACAATAGTTGGTTTGTGCCTAACTATTACGATTAGACAGTTCGCATTGGCTATTTAAGCACAACCACACACACGCAGCGTCACGTCACCATACAGTGCACGTATCATACGGTACAATCCTATCCGTTTCTTCCTCGATCTCAAAATGACATCCATGGGTACCTACAGGTATCTATGTTAGACACACCCACAGACACACCCCCAGATTCTCAGCCACACCCACAGGTTTATTGTGGAGTGTGGAGTAGCTATTCAACCACCAGGTGGCGTCGGCCCATGATGAGCAGAGCTATTAAGTCTTAATAGCAGGGACCCCCTTAGCTGAGAAAGATGAAGCAGGGACCCCCTTAGCTGAGATAGAGATGAAGCAGGGACCCCCTTAGCTGAGAAAGATGAAGCAGGGACCCCCTTAGCTGAGAGAGATGAAGCAGGGACCCCCTTAGCTGAGATAGAGATGAAGCAGGGACCCCCTTAGCTGAGAGAGATGAAGCAGGGACCCCCCTTAGCTGAGAGAGAGATGAAGCAGGGACCCCCCTTAGCTGAGAGAGATGAAGCAGGGACCCCCTTAGCTGAGAGAGATGAAGCAGGGACCCCCTTAGCTGAGAGAGATGAAGCAGGGACCCCCTTAGCTGAGAGAGAGATGAAGCAGGGACCCCCCTTAGCTGAGAGAGAGATGAAGCAGGGACCCCCTTAGCTGAGAGAGATGAAGCAGGGACCCCCCTTAGCTGAGAGAGATATGAAGCAGGGACCCCCTTAGCTGAGAGAGATGAAGCAGGGACCCCCTTAGCTGAGAGAGATATGAAGCAGGGACCCCCTTAGCTGAGAGAGAGATGAAGCAGGGACCCCCTTAGCTGAAAGAGAGATGAAGCAGGGACCCCCTTAGCTGAGAGAGATGAAGCAGGGACCCCCTTAGCTGAGAGAGAGATGAAGCAGGGACCCCCTTAGCTGAGAGAGAGATGAAGCAGGGACCCCTTAGCTGAGAGAGAGATGAAGCAGGGACCCCCTTAGCTGAGAGAGATGAAGCAGGGACCCCCTTAGCTGAGAGAGATGAAGCAGGGACCCCCTTAGCTGAGAGAGAGATGAAGCAGGGACCCCCTTAGCTGAGAGAGAGATGAAGCAGGGACCCCCTTAGCTGAGAGAGATGAAGCAGGGACCCCCTTAGCTGAGAGAGAGATGAAGCAGGGACCCCTTAGCTGAGAGAGAGATGAAGCAGGGACCCCCCTTAGCTGAGAGAGATATGAAGCAGGGACCCCCTTAGCAGAGAGATGAAGCTACCCCCTTAGTGCATTTAAATAAGTGGTTCTCAACCAGTGGTCCGGGGACCACCAGTGGTCCTTGAGGGGGTTCCAGGTGGTCCGGGGACCACCAGTGGTCCTTGAGGGGGTTCCAGGTGGTCCGGGGACCACCAGTGGCCCTCGAGGGGGTTCCAGGTGGTCCGGGGACCACCAGTGGTCCTTGAGGGGGTTCCAGGTGGTCCGGGGACCACCAGTGGTCCTTGGGGGGGTTCCAGGTGGTCCGGGGACCACCAGTGGCCCTCGAGGGGGTTCCAGGTGGTCCGGGGACCACCAGTGGTCCTTGGGGGGGTTCCAGGTGGTCCGGGGACCACCAGTGGTCCTTGGGGGGGTTCCAGGTGGTCTGGGGACCACCAGTGGTCCTTGGGGGGGTTCCAGGTGGTCTGGGGACCACCAGTGGTCCTTGGGGGGATTCCAGGTGGTCCCCATATGCAGCCTAAATGATGGAGCGTTGGTAACCAAATGGTTACCAACTGTCATCTGGGGCAATATTACTTAAGAGTAATATGTTTACTTTACTTATTACTCATTAGAAATAGTAATACTATGACATTACTTATTACTTGGAATCAAGAGTAATATAGTTACATATTACTTTATATTACTTTTCAACCGGGCCCCTTCCACCCACTAAATAAGCCAGCTCTTTTTACAACTGAATCCAATTCATTGGAATAATCAGCCAAACTGTATAATTACAGCATGTAAAACAAAATATTCAACAAAGAACCTTTTTTGCATGGTGGGGAACATAGAACCTGGGGAACATAGGTACGCTCCCAACAAGAATTGAACTGGCACAATATATCTTGTAATTTTTTTTGAGAGGACCCCCTGTTCTGAGGACCCCCAAAGTAATCATATTTGAACTGGGGATCCCCCACCCAGACAAGCAACAGAATGGTTCCACAGATAAATATTGTGAAAATAGCCAATCTACAAGCTCGTTGTGAACTTGTAGATCGGCTATTTTCACCAGTTTGACCAGTTTTTATAGCATGGTTTGCTGATTACTTTTGATGCAGTAATGGTATTTTTTCTTTTAGAGCCTTTGAGGCATTATAAAAGTCTTAAAAGTCCTTAAATTGTCACTTCACTGTCATCTGGGGTCCCACAGGTTGAGAACGATATGATAGGATCTCCAGCTTCAAGTGTCTCTTTAGACATGCTAATAAGCTGGTCAGGCTACTACTTGGCCTCAACCCCCGAATCCAACTAACACCACACTTTGAAAGGCTGGAAGGGCTTAGAGAGTTGCAGAACCACGTTACAAAATGCCATGCAGGTCGCATATGACCACACGTGTGTTGCCTGGCATGTACAGTATGATAAAGTGAGGGCACAAATCACTGAAGGGCTGAGCCATGCAGATCAAATTGCACTAGTAGTCACACTTTCGCTCTTATAGTCTTACCTGTTCAAACAATGTGAACATTCTACAAAGTAGAAGAATTTGTAACAGCCAAAAAACGTAATTGTTTGGTTGAACTTTGTATTTACTATTTGTCTCTTTTTTTCTTTTACTTACTTAGAGCTTAACAAGAATGTTACAAGTCATCTCATCTTAAAGAAACATTTAAATAATGTTAGGGCATAATACCCAAAGTTGTTAAACCTTTTATTATTCTCATTTTGATTTGTTATTTATAGAAACTAAAAGTGACTTATTGGGAAACAAGTGTTTTTCTTTACAAAAAGGAGGTTTTAAAAAAATAGATTGATAGTAAGGGTCTGTCTGCCTGCCAAATTACAATATTTGCCTCTGAGATGTGGAGTAGAAGTAAAAGTATTGGAAATCGGTAATACTTTAGGCTCTTTGGATGCAAGAGAATATAGAGTATTTTAATTCGTATTTAATGATGTTAAATACGAATTTAATTTAATACTTGCCAGGGAACTTCAGTTTACTGGCAAGACAGTTCATATTACCCCACCCCCCACGGCGCATTCAACACCTTTAGCTGTGTCCCAAACAATGGTGCCAGGGTGCCAACTGTGCTCTCCTCGCAAGACTGTGTTCACTGAGTCTATATTGAGTTAAAGTTTTCCTTAGTTTTGGGTCAGTTACTGTGCTCAAGTATTCTACTAATGTGTATTCCCTGTTTAGAGCTAAATAGCATTCCATTTTGCTCTGGTTTTGAGTAGATCTGTTCCAGTGTGTGAGATAGCTTTCTTTTTGTTTTCTTATGATTTGGTGTAGCAAATTCAGATTTAAGCTCAGTCTTTGAACAATCTGTTCTGAGGACCCCAAATGCCAAATGCCATCTGAATTAGTTAAAAGCAGGCTCTGTACCCAAACATGCCTGTATTTAGCATGTCCTGGTTTGTGCTGATTAAAAATGCTAGTCTGTTGCAATCTTTTAGTAGTATTTGACTCTCTCTCCCCAGTGTCTAGCCAAACAGGTTATGTTAATTGTATACAGTAGTCAGCCTACAGAGAGAGAGAGAGTGGGGGGGGGGGGGGGTTCCACCCTCAGTATATTCCTCTGCTTAACCCCAAAGCAGTTTTCCAAATGAATGTCATTGAACAATAATCAAACAAGACAAAACAAAACAAAGGAATGTGTCCATTATGTCACTTCAATGTTGTCTTCTTCTTAAAATAATGACCTCAGGATACATCACTGAGGATACGTCCCAGGTGCATCCATGCAATGTTTTTTTAGTTATGCCTAAGTTATTTTTTTTAGGGTTTTCAGGAAGAAAAAAAACTGATAGGCCTATTTCTTTAAATAGGATTAAACCTTAGACTTGTTTTATTATTATTATTATTTATTCTCAGTCAGGGTGGTGGTCCCCAGGTTAATTTTCAGTCAGGGTGGTGGTCCCCAGGTTGATTTTCAGTCAGGGTGGTGGTCCCCAGGTTGATTCTCAGTCAGGGTGGTGGTCCCCAGGTTAAGTTTCAGTCAGGGTGGTGGTCCCCAGGTTGATTCTCAGTCAGGGTGGTGGTCCCCAGGTTGATTCTCAGTCAGGGTGGTGGTCCCCAGGTTGATTCTCAGTCAGGGTGGTGGTCCCCAGGTTGATTCTCAGTCAGGGTGGTGGTCCCCAGGTTAATTGTCAGTCAGGGTGGTGGTCCCCAGGTTGATTCTCAGTCAGGGTGGTGGTCCCCAGGTTGATTTTCAGTCAGGGTGGTGGTCCCCAGGTTGATTCTCAGTCAGGGTGGTGGTCCCCAGGTTAAGTTTCAGTCAGGGTGGTGGTCCCCAGGTTGATTCTCAGTCAGGGTGGTGGTCCCCAGGTTAATTGTCAGTCAGGGTGGTGGTCCCCAGGTTGATTCTCAGTCAGGGTGGTGGTCCCCAGGTTGATTCTCAGTCAGGGTGGTGGTCCCCAGGTTGATTCTCAGTCAGGGTGGTGGTCCCCAGGTTAATTTTCAGTCAGGGTGGTGGTCCCCAGGTTGATTTTCAGTCAGGGTGGTGGTCCCCAGGTTGATTCTCAGTCAGGGTGGTGGTCCCCAGGTTAAGTTTCAGTCAGGGTGGTGGTCCCCAGGTTGATTCTCAGTCAGGGTGGTGGTCCCCAGGTTGATTCTCAGTCAGGGTGGTGGTCCCCAGGTTAAGTTTCAGTCAGGGTGGTGGTCCCCAGGTTGATTCTCAGTCAGGGTGGTGGTCCCCAGGTTGATTCTCAGTCAGGGTGGTGGTCCCCAGGTTGATTTTCAGTCAGGGTGGTGGTCCCCAGGTTGATTCTCAGTCAGGGTGGTGGTCCCCAGGTTAATTTTCAGTCAGGGTGGTGGTCCCCAGGTTGATTTTCAGTCAGGGTGGTGGTCCCCAGGTTGATTCTCAGTCAGGGTGGTGGTCCCCAGGTTAATTGTCAGTCAGGGTGGTGGTCCCCAGGTTGATTCTCAGTCAGGGTGGTGGTCCCCAGGTTAAGTTTCAGTCAGGGTGGTGGTCCCTGGTTCATAATCAGTTGAAAACCCCTGGATTAAACCTTAGACTTGTTTTATTACTCTTAAACAGATACAGGCTTTGAGAAAGCATATTCAAAGAGCCTAGTGACAGTCAGGGGTAAATATAAACTGTTACTGACTTACTCCTGATGACATCACAAAACCATTGAAAAGATCCTATTTTGGCATGCATGGTAAACCTATTAATTTAAGTTTTTATATTTAAATGATATTAAGAAAGTCACTCACCATTCCACAGTGGTGGAAAGTAAGTGCATTTACTTAAGTACTGTACAATTTTGAGGCATTTGTACTTTACTTTAGTATTCATGAATTCCAATACTTTTACTTCTACTCCACTACATCTCAGAGGCAAATATTGTTGCTCTGGCCTCTGTCCTACTGTCCTACTGCCACCTACTGTCCGTTTATTATATTACACAGTGGGTGAAAAAAACACACCCCTTAAGACTAAACCACACCCATCAGAGGTGTGGCTTCCAGAGGTACCCAGGTTCTTTTAAAAACCTATAGGTACCTCTAGGTACTGGCCTGGTACAGACGAAGGGGACAGTACTGTACATGGTCACTAGGTGGAGCCATAGCACAATGGAAATGCAACAGCCCTATTTAGCTCACATCCGAATAATAATAACAATATTAATGACAATCAATCAAAACGATACTAATAACAATAATAATAATAACAATAAGCTTCTTTGTAAACTCACTCATTTACAAACAAGCTCACATCAGAACAATAATCCATGTAATAATAATAATAATAATAATAATAATAATAATAATAATAATAATCATAAGAAGAAGAAGAACAATAATAGTACAGTACAGTACACAGGACTACAGTACAGTACATTACAGTACAGAACAAAGAAGTACAGTACAGTACAGTACAGTACAGTACAGTACAGTACAGTACAGTACCGTACCGTACCGTACCGTACAGTACAGTACAGTACAGTACAGTACAGTACAGAGGACAACGTTACAGTACAGTGCAATACTAAGGAGTACAGTACAGTACAAAGGGGTACAAGTACAGCACTCGCATCGCCCTCCCGCTATTGTATTCTTCCCATTTGCGACGCATCGCATGGCGCTAGGATTATATAGGATATATGATATATATATAATTTTTTATTTGTTTAATTGCTTAATTCTTGATTCACTCGTATACCAAAAAAATGCTTCTCAGAGCAAATATTGCTGTGCGATTAAGCATGCGATTAACACATTCCCTGCCGTTGACGAAGATCCGTAATGCCTCCGTAATGGGGCGGCGGTGGCTCAGGGGTAGAGTGCCTGGATGGTAACCGTAAGGTTGCCAGTTCGAACCCGGGCTCCCCCAGAGTTACTGTCGAAGAGTCCTTGAACAAGACACTGAACCCCTAATTGCTCCCGATGTGCTAGTTGGTGCCTTGCATGGTTTCCGCTGCCATCGGTGTATGAATGTGTGTGTGAATGGGTGAATGTAATGCACAATCTCTGTAAAGCGCCTTGGATAAAGACGCTATATAAATGCACCATTTACCATTTACCTCTCCACTCTTGTGGGGTGGATGAGGACCTTACCCTACAGCATTATTCTATCAGCAAGCTGAGTCATCATCGAACAGTTGCAGCAACAATTAACTGTTCTTTACAAGATGCACACTCCCAGCTGTCCAGTGTGTCTCAAAGCACTGCTAGTCTGCTACCCCAAGCTGATACCCCAGGTCGAATCACCCAGAGGGTACTACCAAGCCACGCCCTGGAAACCCCCAAGTCAAACACCAAATGCCTTGATAGGAGCTTTTTTTCACTCTGCTATAACAATATGGAGCAGCCTTCCCCCTGCGGTTGTTGGAGCTATCACATCAAGTAGTGTTCATGCCTTCAAGAAGAGGCTGAACAAACACCTCCTCATTATGTGACTGTAATCCCATAAAGCTCAAGGACTTTTAATCATCCAACATTCAGTTTATATAATATACCCCTGACTGAGTAGCTGCAGATCAAAGATAGGCTCTTTGAATATGTTTCTTAAAGCCTATATATATACATATATACGCACACACGCACACACAATTGGAATTTATCTCAGATTCTTTCCCAGATTGTGTTTTGTCAAAACAAGCTTTATTAATTAATTAACTAATTCATTCATTCATTCATTACAAAGCCTCTGATTAC
Source organism: Protomyctophum parallelum (assembly GCF_964188405.1). Classification (NCBI taxonomy): domain Eukaryota; kingdom Metazoa; phylum Chordata; class Actinopteri; order Myctophiformes; family Myctophidae; genus Protomyctophum; species Protomyctophum parallelum. The sequence goes on along the minus strand of NC_139708.1, from coordinate 10,793,550 downwards.
GGTAGATCATTTGTTTTAATCGAGTCACAGCCTTAATTTTATTTAAAAATAATTACATTACAAACTGGTATAGTATAGGTACTGGGTATATTATCGACCTATTATGTAAGTTCTGGGTATCGGAATGGGTATTGGGAACGAAAAAACGGTTACATCTCTAGCTAAGAGATACAACTCTCATCACAGTGGGGGATCCTTGAAATTACAAAATTGCATTAAAAAAGAAGTACTGTACATTACAAAATATCTGCCGGCATTAAACAAGATTAAAGATTAAACAAGACAGTTTGATGCCTTGCAGTCATCATAATGTGCCGTCACCATCATATTCCCGCCCCAGAAGGCCAGCCTCATTTATTTAGATACAGATTCCATTTAAATCACCCAGCCTTGAAACAAGACGTTGCTGTTGGGTGGAAACCCGTATGTCAAAAACTGTTACTATCATGAATAGCAAAAATAGCCGATCTACAAGCTCAAAACATGTTGTGTTTTGATCTCGTAGATCGGCAGTTTTTTCAAATTTTGTGTGACACTTATAGTGTGAACAAGTAGGGCATTAATTTACGCAAAAAACATCCAAAGTTAAAGTATGGAGATAAGATGTTTCTGCCCATCAGCAACGAAGACATACTGGAAATCCTAATTACACACACTGTCACGAAGGAAATGCATTTCGCTAATAAAGTACAGATTGGTTGCACTATACACAAACTGCTCCATATATTTAGGGTTTAGGCCGTTTCTATACTTTGAAGACATAAACCATTTTAAGCTGGATTCGCAGTTTGTAAATAAAATATATTGAAGTGCATTTTCTTAATTTCATCCTAGACTTGTTTTATTAACTTTGCAGTCAAATGAGGCATGTTTCTGAATTGTGTATAGTTGCACTGCATGTCAGTATCATGCCAGTATCATGTTAGTATCATGGTCAGTATCATGGTCAGTTCCATGTCAGTATCATGTCAGTATCATGGTCAATATCATGTCCGTATCAGTCAGTATCATGTCAGTATCATGCCAGTATCATGGGCAATATCACGTCAGCAGTATCATGTCAGTATATTGTCAGTAATGTTAGTATCATGGTCAGTATCATGGTTTGAATCATGGCTTGTATCATGTCAGTATCATGGTCAGTATCATGGTCATTTCATGTTAATATCATTGTCAGTATCATGCCAGTATCATGGTCACTATCATGCCAGTATCATGGTCACAAGACCAGGATGCTTTACTATAGGCTATGCGACATATATGGCCATGCAGCCCTGCCATTCATTGCCGTGAGAGGGGCATGGTGTGATTTGGGGAGAGAAAAAAAAAAGCGGAATAATTTTGAAACTTTTTCAGGTGGGAGTTCTTGGGCAATTTCATATAGTGCCACTGGCCTAATTTTGCACACCAAACTGTGGATCTGTAAGATTCAAAGAAAGTCTGAGAACGACTGACATGAAGTAGGAGTCCTTTGCTAAGATGAAGTGCCATTGTGTTGCTTTCTAGAAGGAACTCCAAAGGGCAATCTAACTGTGTCAATGTCAACTTAAAGCAACCAACTCTGTGACTTTGGGTGATATACAGCATATAAATAGCATTCGCTTCCAGGGAGGAGCACACTTTAACCATAGCTTGCTCACAGAGAGAGGCGACCTGATTTTAAATTGGCCCAGTTGGCCGCTGTGTCTTTATGCAGCAGGAGTTATGGAAATAATACTTCCACACAGCCAAAGTTGAGCAGCCGTCACTATCAAAGAGAGTGGTAATTACGTCTGTATGTTCATATTGTTGCTGTCGGGCAGAAACCTCCTAAATAGATATGTTTTTATGTTTTTTTGTAGATTTTTATTCTTTATTTATTTATTTTTTATTTATTTTTGTATTTGCACATTTAAAACAACACATTTGTACAGCATACTATTGGGTTGTGCAGGTGAGATTTACAAAACCCCATGTCGTTTGTAAAGTTATTCACACCTCATTTAACAACAAAATAATATTTTTTATTAAATTTTTATTTTATTTTTATCCTGAAAAGTTACAGTTTTGGGCAGTTTTGGGCAGTCCCGCCCCCTTTCATGACGACGTGAGACCCAGAAGTGAATTCCAAGTTCATTTTCTCCATAGGCTTTTCAAAAAGTATTGATTTAAAGACGTTTACGCCGCGGACAAAGCCAACTGGAGTTGTGACAAATCATGACAACAAACACAACATTTTGTTCCGAACAAATAATTACTAAGAAGAAAAAACCTGCCGTTTTCTACTTCTTTCTAATTATTTGTTCAGCCTGAAAAAAAATGTGTTTGTTGTCATGATTTCTCACAACTCCAGTTGGCTTTGTACGAGGCTTAAAAGGTCTTTAAATAAATACTTTTTGAAATGTCTATGAGGAAAACGAACGGGGAATCATTTCCTGGGCCCTGGTAGGGGACGGGACTGCCTCGCTCTATAGTGCTTATTACTGCTTAATGTAAAAATATTATCAATGTCCAATCACACAAGGTTTGGTGGCCCCAATGTACTGTGTAGCCTAGTAACTCTGAGGGGTCCCGGGCCCCGTGTTGAAGGCCCCTAAAGTAGGGAATTCATTTATAGAAGAATAATCTCACTCATGTGCTATTGTACGTCATGGTGGGGGGTCCATAGACTTGGCTGCTACATGACGAGGTGGCAGCCTTTCTCCACATTGGTTACAGTTGTACTGTTTCTTATCCCCTTATCCATCCTGTCTTGTTTATTGTATGGAACAAAATGGCGTTTGTACTGCCCTAAACAAGCACTAAAGTCCATAGACATGGCTGGCAAACGATTTACATCAAGACGCTGAACCCCTGACTGCTCCCGATGTGCAGGTTGGTGCCTTGCAGGGGCTAGCGCCGAGATACAGTACAAGGTTCCCACTAGACAGCGATGATATTGCAGTAGTGTTACTCATGGAGGACGGAAGCACAAAAGACGCATGGTTTAACCCATTCTGACCGGGCACCCATTTTGGTGTTGGCATCATGTCGTGCTTTAGCTATTGAAAAATAGCAGATCTACAAGCTCATATCGCGCCACCGAGTGGCGCGATACGAGCTTGTAGGTCTGCTATTTTTGAAAAAAATCGAAGAACGACTGACATTTTTTTAATCTGATCTCAGGTCAGAATGGGTTCGTCAGACCGGCGTGTGTCCAGTGGAAACCTCGTATGAATCTGATCTCAGGTCAGAATGGTTTAATATTCTCGCCCTGCAGTGTACAAGCCGAGTGCAGCCAAATGGGATGTCTGAGCGTGCCATGGAAGTGGTTATGGCAGCCCCATTTCATAAATGCCAAGAGTGTTTAAACGCGAAAGGCTAACGCGGGCCCTGCATACAAATCAACCAATTCGAGCCTTTTCGTCACATTTGCACAGTGCTGAAAGATGTTTTCCGTTATTGTGGAGGAAGCTTTTGGTTGAGAAAGTAGCCCATCGACAAGCTTGCAGATTATTGTAGACTATGGCGAAAGCTTTCCCCACAATACTGATGCTGGGGTTTTTAAGCAACAGTATACATTCATGTAGAAATACCAACTTTACAATGTTGCAAATAGGATTGCTGTATTCAACATTTTACTTGAGCAAAAGGATCAAAATGTACTTGGGAGTTAGTGGCAAAAGTAAATTAAAGTAGTCAAATTAAAAAAGCTAATCTGCAAGCTAAGAAAAAATGTCCATTGTACCTCTGAGATGCAGTAGTGAGAAGTACACGGTATCAACCAAATCTAAATACTCAAGTAAGTCAAATTATCTCGAACTTTTATGAACTTAAATGAACTCCTCTGTGTGTGTGTGTGTGTGTGTGTGTGTGTGTGTGTGTGTGTGTGTGTGTGTGTGTGTGTGTGTGTGTGTGTGTGTGTGTGTGTGTGTGTGTGTGTATTGTCTCTGCCGGTTCACGGTTTTGAGCTTGTGCACCTGCTATACTTTAATTTGATGATGCTTCTGTGTGACGCTGTTCAAGAAACAAAAGAAAATGGATGGAGATGAGATGTTGATCTGCCCGACAGCAATGCATATCCAATTCAGTCCTCATGCAATTAAGTCTCCAGTGTGTGTTCGGGTCAAGAGCATGAATTCATCTCTGTCGGGCAGAAACCATGTATCTCCATATTACAACTTCTTTAAAAAAAACATCTTCATAATTGAATGCCCTACTTATAGAACAATCAGGTATATAAGTAGCACAGACAGCCGATCTTGTAGATCTGCTATTCTATTTTTGCTATTTTTGAAATAGCGTGCGTGCGTGCATGTGTGCGTGCGTGCGTGCGTGCGTGCGTGCGTGCGTGCGTGCGTTCTTCCACCCGTCATCACTCACATTGCATGTCTCTTGACTCCGGAGGAAAAGTGATCAATGTGGGGCCAGTTTGCAGTGGTGGGAAAAGTACTGACATTCTTTACTTGAAAGTGAAAGTATCAATACTGCAATGTAGAAGTACTTACAAGTAAAAGTCTGGAATTCAGAAATGGCTCGAGTAAAAGTACAAAAGTATTGCCATCAAAATGTAGGCCTATACTCCAAAACTCCAAAAGTACCCATTGTCCGATTTTGAAAATCCAATGCGTCGCATTGCAACACATTGTGAGCTTGTAGACTGGCTATTTTCAAATGGCCGAAATGTACAGTATATAGGGCTGAATGGTTAGTGTACAGTATGTTTTGTTTTGTAATATTAAGTACAGGATTTGTATCTGAGATGTAGTGGAGTAGAAGTAAAAGTACTGAACATTGGAAATACTCAATACTGTAAGTACAGTACTGAAGTAAATGTACTTAGTTACTTTCCACCACTGCCTGTTGAATCGCCTGGCTTTAGCTTTCAAGCAGCATTTCTTCTTCAGCCTCCTCCGTGAAGGTCACAGGTGAGACGGCAAAGGTCACTGCCAACAACATCTCCGGCATTCTGCTCACAATCCACCACCACCACCACCCCACCCCTCCCCGCTGGACGTCACCACCACCCCTCCCCGCTCTGCTGAGGTGGACCCCACCACCCCACCACCCCTCCCCGCTCCGCTGAGGTGGACGTCACCACCCCTCCCCGCTCCGCTGAGGTGGACGTCACCACCACCCCACCACCCCTCCCCGCTCCGCTGAGGTGGACGTCACCACCCCTCCCCGCTCCGCTGAGGTGGACGTCACCACCCCTCCCCGCTCCGCTGAGGTGGACGTCACCACCACCCCACCACCCCTCCCCGCTCCGCTGAGGTGGACGTCACCACCACCCCACCACCCCTCCCCGCTCCGCTGAGGTGGACGTCACCACCCCTCCCCGCTCCGCTGAGGTGGACGTCACCACCACCCCACCACCCCTCCCCGCTCCGCTGAGGTGGACGTCACCACCCCTCCCCGCTCCGCTGAGGTGGACGTCACCACCACCACCACCCCTCCCCGCTCCGCTGAGGTGGACGTCACCACCCCACCACCCCTCCCCGCTCCGCTGAGGTGGACCCCACCACCCCACCACCCCTCCCCGCTCCGCTGAGGTGGACGTCACCACCACCACCACCCCTCCCCGCTCCGCTGAGGTGGACCCCACCACCCCACCACCCCTCCCCGCTCCGCTGAGGTGGACGTCACCACCCCTCCCCGCTCCGCTGAGGTGGACGTCACCACCACCCCCACCACCCCTCCCCGCTCTGCTGGACGTCACCACCACCCCCACCACCCCTCCCCGCTCCGCTGGACGTCACCACCACCCCCACCACCCCTCCCCGCTCCGCTGAGGTGGACCCCACCACCCCTCCCCGCTCCGCTGAGGTGGTTAAGTTAAAGTTACGTTTAAAAAGTTTCCCAAACATTTGCGATTCAATAGCAGATGCATAAGCTTGCAGCTTGTAGAATGTAGCTATGAGGACCAATTATACTGTATGAATATCGGTTGAAAATGGGTGAAGTTGTCCTTCAAGTTAGCCCTGGAACATGACTCTCGTATTCATACGAGAGTCATGACGTAACTTCACCCTGGTTTTTGCGAACGCTACATTTACAAATAATTAAAATATATAAACATTCGCATTTCAAATATAAAGTACTCACAAAGTGTCCCACGGGTGTTAGTTAGTAGCAGCGCCAGCGATTAGAATTTATGCATCCCGCGTTGTTTAATAAAAAGCATTTTTATCCGAGGTGTTATTTTGCCATTGGCTTTCAACTACGCGCCCCTATCGGTCGGGAGGAGGGTGGCACTCGGTGTGTTCGATATAGGTAGGCTGACCGCCCTGCCAATACAGACTAATAGGCGAGTGCGCTCCCGGTGTGCAACTGTGGATTTCCCAAACGAACCCCGTTTGAAAAAAGTAGCCGGGGAGCTCGGACAAAAATGCATTTTATTAAACGCGGGACGCAGCAATTCTAATCGCTGGCGCTGCTACTAACTAACACCCGTGGGACACTTTGTGAGTACTTTATATTTGAAATCTGAATGTTTATATAATACGTAAATCTTGTAAATGCAGCGAGCGCAAAAAACAAGGCAAAGTTACTGCATGACTGTCATGATAATCATCATGGCAGTCATTTTCCAGGGCTACCTTCAAGTATTCTTAAAAGTAGCCTACTCCAGTACTCTCTTTCACTTGGAGTTGAGTCAATATTTGACCAGAATTCGCCTCAAGCATAATTGCCTAAGTAAATTTTTGGTCAAATTGGGCGGAGAAGTTGGGATTCTTGGATATTTCATTTGCTGCGGTTTGAATTCACACTGCTGTATAACCGCAGCAATTGGAAACGCAGCAGGGACCTTATCAATGTGTTCAATTCATAAACTATAGCCTACACAGTGAAATCTATGGTGTTAAAATTATACTCATAACGTGCATGTGTCGTGCCGCCGGGGACTGGATCTCTGGATCTCTCCCCCCCCCCCCCCCCCCCCCCCCCCCCCTCCGGAGTCCGCATGCACTGTTCCTTTGGGCATAGAGGCACAGTGCTGAGCACAGACAGACAGTTCCTACTCCCCACACAGTGACAGCACTCAATGTTTACGGCACGCACAGACAGATAGAATATTCTGTAGGCTATAATACACTGCAGTGTTTTTATGCCTTAAGCAATTGATTAATGTACTCGTCCTCATTTCGACCAGAGCTTCGGTCTCCTCATTCGACCACGTCTATCCACGGTAACGGGACATCTTTGCGCTGCGTAAAATATGCCTTCTCCGTCTCCAACTGTGTTTAGCTCCTCACCCGCCACATTGTTTGCGTAATTTCCTTTATTTGCTGCGGATAGCATTCCCACCTGCACCAAATCGTAATCAAATGGGTTGGAAGCGAGGCGAAACCCCCGTTTTTGGTAGAATGCGGTTCTTTGATGCGCATTAGGATTCGAATGATGCTTCACATCTGCCAAACGAAGCGCACTTTCCGACAGCAGTAAAGCTTTCTGGTGTGAAGGTCACCTTAGGCAAAACAATCCTCATGATTAAGTGAATTAGATAACTTAAGCCCAAACCACACCAAAGGGTTGGGTTGGGACAAAACTGTTTTTTAGTTAAACCTCATTGAGTTGCAATGAGTTGCATTGGTGTGGTCTATACCTTGTGGTTTGGGCTTAAGGCAGATAAGTGATTTTTTTATTTTCTTCTTTTCTGAAAATCTTAAAAGATATGACCTTTGTAGGCAATTATGCTTACAAGGCTAACAACATACTATATATACTTTGACTCAAGTACTTTTTCCACCACTGCGAGGCTAATCCAGGACACTCAGGAAACTCTATACGGTTCTTATTTTAAACGACAGACCCAGATCTCATATTAAAGCTTGTGACGCTGCAGGTTTCTCCATGGCTGTGGTGAGTATATAAGCGCGTCGTAGAGTTGTATCTCCTCTTAACGCTCTCCATATCCCCAGCCACGGGGCGCAGGCTTTTCAAGTGGAGCTGCTTAATGCCGCTACTTTTATATGATACACACTGGTGTGGGATGTGTGGAGAGAGAGGGGAGAGCACCGGAGGAGCAAGGACGAATAAATGAGAAGGCGTGCTCAATAGCCTTTTTTCCCCCCTTTTTTTTACGACCTGTTTATTTCCGACGATCATTCGGCGGTAGTACTGTCATCATTATTTCTCCTGGAATAGACGTCAGCTGGCTTTGGCAAGAGACATTTCATTGCTGTCGGGTGGAAACCTGAAAACCAAAACTGTTCTTTTTTTCCGTTATTACTTTCAATTTCGTTTGACTTAGTTCCACAGATACAATAAATGTTGTGAAAATAGCAGATCTACAAGCTTGCTTTTCACATGTTCTCATGTGTTTATAGTTTGTTGAAGTCTTAGATTGTCACTTCCCTGTCATCTGGGTTCCCCTCCACAAAATCACGTGGGGACCCGCATGGGGTTTCTACTTCCGGGCCCCTTCCCTACTTCCTTCACCGATGATACTATCTGTTCTATTTAGTGTAGTGGTTCTCAAACTTTTTCATTTTAAGGAACCCCATAAGTCACACAGGTCCATTTGGTTACATTTGTACTCTCTCAGAGTTACCGACCCATACAGGGTCATTTGGAACACTCAAGGACACTTTTCAGACTCACAGTAACCTTCCAATTTTGGCACTCTGGCTCATGGACTAAGAACCAAAAAGAACTGAACCGGTTCCCAACCAGTGGAAAAGGGGCCATAGTAAAAAACGAAAGAATATAATGCAAGTACGGTACTCAAGTAAATGTACTTTGTTACTGTCCACCGCTGTGTATTGGCATGATCTTATTTATGCTTTTCATCAGGAAAACATGTGTTGTGCACACTAAGGCTTTTCTGGTGCTTTCTCACAACGCCGATCTATAAGCCGGTCGATTGACCTTTGAGTAAAATATTCAGTCGGTCTGTAAGTAATTGTTCTTCACTGGAAAAGCATCTGTCTTCTGCTCTGATGTCATTGGACAGATTTAGGTTTTTTTGAGGGGGCCGGCCTGTGAGCCAGTGTTTCTCAAAGTGGGGTCCGGGGACCCCTTTCTCACAGAACAATGTTCCAGGGTTCCCCAATAGGCGGCCCGTGGGCCATTTGCGCCCCCTTGTGGCCCCTGAAAAAGAATATATATATATATATATATATATATAATTATATATATATATACATATATATATATATATATATATATATATATATTATAAAATAATTAAGTCCCACATATAAATGGCATTAAATGGGGATCAGTAGCCTATGCATATCAAACTGGGCATTCTTCAAATTAAAAGATGAGAATCACTGCTAGAGCCCTGCCATAGGCCTAGTATATCTTTTCAAAGTCTTGACTTGAAAATGAATTCATTTTACACTCTTAAGAGTTAAAGATCTATAAGGGTCCATTTGGTTACCAACTCTCCGTAATTTAGCTGGAGACCACCTGGAAACCCCTCAAGGACCACTGGTGGTCCTCGGACCACTGGTTGAGAACAACTACATCTATTCTAAGCTTAATTAATTAATGGAAAAAGTTCACACATTGCGGACTCGGCCCCCAGCCTGGTACCCTAGTCAAAATATGGCCATTGAGGAAAATTAATTGGGGAACCGTAAGGTATTCTGGAATGTTGAGACAAAAAGGAAAAATGCCGGGGTTCAAGGGGGTCCCCGGGCAAAATGAGTTAACATAGGCTATATAAAAAACACTTTAACCACTTTAGCCCTATATATATATATATATATATCGCCTCTTTTTTGTTTTTGTTTTTCTGAATATCTTTTAACCCATTCTGACCGGGCACCCATTTTGGTGTCAGCATCATGTTATGCTTTAGCTATTGAAAAATAGCAGATCTACAAGCTCATATCGCGCCACCGAGTGGCGCGATACGAGCTTGTAGGTCTGCTATTTTTGAAAAATCGAAGAGCGACTGACATTTTTAGAATCTGATCTCAGGTCAGAATGGGTTCATCAGACCAGTGTGTGTCCGGCGGAAACCTCGTATGAATCTGATCTCAGGTCAGAATGGGTAAAACTGTTTCAACGACTTGCATGGGTTCCCTGGCATGAAATCTTTCCAGACAGTGGTTCCGCGGACAAAATCCATATCAATTTGGGGGTCCTTGACATGAAAACGTTTGAGAACCGCTGCTCTAAGCCAGTGGTTCTCAACCAGTAAAGTATACGTAAGTAAGTAAGTATAAGTTTGTAAATTTCAGACATGAATGTAGTTTAAAGTGCTTTATATTGAATTAAAAAAAAACACAGGTCAAACAAAGCAATACATTAAAGTCTAGTCAAGTGTAAAATTAAAACAGTGAAATTAAGAAGGGTAAAATCAGTTAATCAGTTAAGATATCAGTTAAAAGGAAAGGCCATATAGAAGTGTGTTTTTAGCTGCCTCTAAACCCATCTGCCGAGGCTGGTGGTGGTTCTGGTAGAACTTTAGACCCCCAATTAAACTACTCCAACACCAAATTAAAAATCCTATACTTTCATTCCACCACCCCACCCCTCTTGCATCACTCAAACTTCATAAGCTCAGTTCAGATGAGGAACTTTGTGTTTAGAAGAAGACGTGTGAGAAATGCTGCAGGATGTGATACGCAGCCTTGAAGAAGGCAAATCCTGAGTGACAAATGGACAATGTAACTTTCGGGTCTAACTCTCAACAGTTAAACTGTCGCTCAGGATTGTGCGTGTCTGGATGCCCTCGTTTCACAATTTGTCAGGACACACGTCTTTGACACGACTGGCAAAGCGGATTGGTCCACATGCGTCAGCCATGTACGCCATGCAGTTGAATCGATAGAACATGGACACATGTTCTTTACAAGATACAAGGTAGGCTACATAGAATGTACCCTACTGTACCATAACAACAACAGTAAAGCATTTTCAACTCCAAGAGTGTACAAATGCGAACCAAAATGTACACTCTTGGAGTAACACAATGTTTGAATTTACACTGAGGATTTTGCGGTGCAGTCCACTTGCTCTTGAGAAATAAAAAATAAAATGGAGCCGCAGCTAGTGTAAAATCTACAGAGACCAATTAGAACACTGCTTCCAAGGCCAGAATCAACATGACTGGAGACTGCTTCAGGCTATCAGTATACAAGTTCCTTTGACAAAATAAACTAAAAAACTAAAACAAAAAACGCTTTGTGAACAAATTGAAAATGTTTCAGGCAGTTGCTGCAAAATGAAAGCATCTCTAGAAATGTGGTGCCGGGGCCATGGTGCATGAGCCCCACCCCCAACGTCCTTCATAGATTCTACTATACTGTCTAGAGCAGTGGTTCTCAAAGTGGGATCCGGGGTCCCCATGGAGGGAAAATGTTTGTCATAATGTTTGTGTTGGCACCATTTGTTTTACATCGCCATTACATCACCTAATCAACATGAGTTAGACTTTAATATATTAGCACCCCTCACTTCACACAGGTGTGATTTTTTGTAATTCATTGTGTGTGTGTGTGTGTGTGTGTGTGTGTGTGTGGGGGGGGGGGGGGGTTGGGGGTGCTGGTACACTATACTCTAAACTTCTAAAGGCAGTATAGTTGCTAATAAAGGCAAGTGCAGCCAACTTTATTTTAGGGAGGGTGAAGGCACATTTAATGTTCTCACAGTCGAATCAGTGATTTTAACTTAACTGTTTGAAGTAGTGCTTAGAGAGTTTGAATCAAGATCAAACCACCCTTTTCCTACTAGCACAGGCCCCTGCAGTCAGTGTGTCGACAAACTACAGCATGCTTAATCACATTTCACGCCAAAGCATTAAGCAGCTGATGCAATAGTCACCACCGGAGACAACACACACACACACACACACAGTAAATGACATGGTTGTTTAAACATACAGACGCTTTGAAAATGTCCCCTGTTACAAAGCAGCTCTAGTCAATGAATCAATTATTAGTGCTTTTAGTCAAATTGGTATAGTTGGGCAAAGGTAACAGAAAATGCATTCTCAGGTCAGGATACCAATTTGATGCAATTTGGGATTGAGAAGTCAGACATATAGCCAGGATATGGGATTAAACAATTAAGTGAAATCAGAATTGATGACACAAAGAAATGGACAGATACATTTTGATCTAACTGGAAATATAAAATGAGAAGCTGGTAAATAGGTCAATACTCTCTCCTGATTGGCTGAAATGTTGTCACATACCTGAAAATGTATTTTCTGTTTATTAAAGAGCTGTCACTGAGTTGTCACTGAACAAACACTCTATGATTACTATCAGAATACTGCTTTAACACGCACGCACACACACACACACACACACACACACACACACACACACACAAATTTCATTTTACTTTTCTCCACCAGCCGATACAGTATGCTCATTCTGCCAGACAGTCCTATAAGTTGAAATCAACATTATATACTGTTCAGTTCTAACACACCGACTTGAAAATGCTCCTCTCTCTGCATGACTGTATATGCAGCAAACCCAATACCAAGTAAAATCATCCAATCAGTCCACACATTTGATGTTAGTCGACGAAGGACGTCTTCGGTCAAGGACAGCCTCACCATACTGTACTGCAGTCTGAACTCACTCAACTCAGTGTGTGAAAATGTAACCAAATGGACCCATACGGGTCCATTTGGTTACATTTGCACATGCACACTCAGTGTAGGCCTTCAATACCAAGTCAAGACTGCCAATACCAATAAGTTGAATCATCTAATCAATTAGTCCACACATTAATATTAGTCGACTAAGGATTTATTCAGTCATGGCCCCTAGTGTATAACTGAGTGTGCAAATGTAACCAAGTGGACCCTTATGGATCCATTTGGTTACACTTTTCACACACTCAGTTTAACCAAAGTGCACTCACTTTGCACACACTCAATGTAAATGGCTGATCCATTATGGATCCTTATGGGTTTACACTTGCACACACTCATTCTCAGAGTTATAATTGAACGCACCATTTAGCAGCATGCAGTAGGCTAAGTAGCAGTATGTAATGAGCTGATGTCCACACAGTTGTGGCGGTGTTGTAGTAGTTTTAGTAGCCTAAAACAGGACCGGTGAGCGGTGACTCACCTATGGACGTTCATCTCCTGCGGTGGCTTGGTGGCTTTATCGTAGGCGACTTTCGCCGTGATCCCGATGAGCGCTATGAACGCTATGACGCCGCAGGTGATGTACACCGTGGTGTTGGTCTGGTCCAGCGCCGGGTCGTACGTGTCCCCCGTGGGAGCCGGGGACGGCGGCTGCGTCTTGATCCAGTCGGGCGTGTTGTAGTTGGTGCACGTCTTCTGCTCCACGCGCTTGCTCTTGTCCGCGCAGCAGAAGCGCAGCATGCAGCTGCCGCAGCAGTAGCGGTGGTCCGTGTTGTTGCACGAGAACTCCTTGTCGAACGCGCCGCTCACGTCGTAGTAGCCGAGACACGTGTCGTGCTGGACGCCGGCCGGGGGCGCCTGCAGCTGGGTGGTGATACCCCGACCACCGCCACCGCCGCCGGGGGCGCCGGGCACCGCGGTGCTGCTGTTGCCGATCGCCTCCTTCATCTGGTTCCGCTGGTTCCGCTTCGGAGACGGTTTGCTCTTCTTGTTCTGCGCCGCGGCGCACAGCACGTTCAGCGGGTCTAAGTAGATGAAAAGCAGCAGGAGGTGTTTTATCCCCATCGCTCCTCTGTCCGTGTTTTTCTTTTCCCCCTCCACTCTGGTTTGTTTCTCTCTCTCTCTCTCTCTCTCTCTCTTTAGTTTTGGCCGTTTCCACACCAACTTCTCTCACCGAGCGGAGCCTTTATTAGTTGCCGATTTTCTCGACGGTTCTTCGCGGGAGTTCTTCATTCCAGATGCTCCCACCACAGGTGAGGGTCAGCGGTGTCATGCTCCGGTCTGTGCGCTGAGAAAGAATCAACCCGCAGTGAGTGAGTCGGAGGAGGAGCGGCACTTAGCGCGTGGCGCGGCCAAAGTGGAGTTTCTTCGGTCATCCGGTGGTGTAGGGTGTGGAGGAGGGTGGTGGAGAGAGGGGGTGGAGGGTTCGACCCTCAAAGAGCTGATCCAAGAGTTCTGTCTTCACCGCGGACTGAGGAAAAACTCAGATTTTGTCCTATGAACAAAGACAGACAGCCATATATATGAAACAGCGAGTTCCTAACTAAGTGATATAGTTTATGCATGCCTTTGTAACTCTGACAGCCTGGTGTGCAAAAGTGACCAAATGGACCGCCACAATTAATATCAGAGTTAAATTGACGCTCAGCATTTATAAATTAACGGTCGTCCGAACTCCGGTATGTGCAGTTTCAGCACCCTAGCCTGGACAGCTCCGCAGCACTTTTGCCAACAGAAATGAGACATTGTGAAATCTTCTTCTTTGATTTCATTATTATTATTATTATTATTATTATTATTATTATTATAGGCTAGCTAGCTATATATTATAACGACTTTTGTAGCTCGTTATTCTGTAAGAGAACATCTCGTTGTATAGGCTATACACAAGAGAGCAAAAATCTAGAAAAAAAAACATGAAAACAACATCATTGTTCCCTTACCTCACAGCAAATGTTCCGTCTTTGTTGTTCCCCATACACATGAGTGGGGGTTTGATCCTAAACTTTGTTACAGTGGAAGATATAAAGCGTCGAGGCTGGTATAGCCTAACAACAGACGGACAGGCAGCGGTGTCCTGCGACTGGCCGCCTGAATCCAAGAACCTTAGAAAGACACGAGGCAAGACTCTCTCTCTCTCTCTCTCTCTCTCGCTCTCTCTCTCTCTCTCTCTCTCTCTCCCCCTCTCTCTGTGTGTGTCTCTCTCTCTCTCTCTCTCTCTCTCTCTCTGTCTGTCTGTCTGTCTCTCTCTACCCCTCTCTCTGTCTCTGTCTCTCTCCCTCTCCCTCTCTCTCTCTACCCCTCTCTCTGTCTCTCTCTCTCTCTCTCTCTACCCCTCTCTCGCACACACACACGCACACACACACACACACACACACACACACACACACACACACACACACACACACACACACACACACACACACACACACACACACACACACACACACACACACACACACAGAGAGTGTATGTGACACCAAGGTATATTTCAACAGAATAGTAGTTTATTGTCTTCAGTGAGCCATGGTCTGGCTGCAGAGAAGTGAGTGGTGTTGGGTACTCAATGAGAGCTGCAGGTTCTGCATTGCATGTTGCCTGTGTGAAGGCTGGAGACTGAGTGAGGAGTGTGAAATGAGTGAGGGCTTATATAGCTGTGATTGGCTAGTGAGTTGAGTGGTGTGATGGCAGACACCTGTGTCATTGTGGATGCAGGGGATGGGTAATGTCCACCAGAGGCTGCCAGTCAGACAGCATGAGATAATTCACAACAATAACACTAATCAAACGATAAATCAGGAATAAACAGATGAAGTGTGGAGATCAGTATTCAGTGGTGTAGTGTGTGTATGCATGAGTGAAATGTATGTGTGTGCGTGTTGTATGTATTAACACAAATGTTGAAAAGTGTGCATGGTGGAAAAGGTGCAGGAGGCAAATGAAAAGAACAGAACTGGGCGTGGACTGGAGAAGCAGGCATTTAAAGGGCGTCGACACCCGGGCCCAGGTGCGAGCTGATCATCATTAGAAGCTCTGCTCCCCAATCCTATTGGACAGAGAACAGAAATGATTAGGGGCAAAGCAACTACACACAACCACATAAATAAGTGAAGTAGGCCTACTAAGCAACTATATTCACACACAACATAGGGAACCGTCACACACCCCTCTATAAAGACGGGGTCCCAGAGGGAACACCGGCACCCACTACTTGAATTAGCTTTAGATATATACAACACTAACATTTGCATTAAGAGTGCTCCTAGCCTCCTACCATGGCCAACACCCCTTGTTAACAGTCTCCACCCCAGCAACTGATATTGTGAAGCATTTAAGGGATGAATTGCCAACAACAAAAAAGAACCACAGAGAAGACCCCCAATAACATTAGTCCTCCATGTAACTCTAGAATGGCCTGTCTACCTGTGGAGCTGCCAGAACAAAACAGTTAGTTTCTTATGTTTCTTTCGTTTCCTACCACGTTTAGGTGTAGAAATCCTGTCATTTTGATCAGAGACCTGCTTTACCACAGTGTGTGGACCAGATACGTCTGCCTGAAAGGTGGCCGCTTCCCTCGTTACCAGGGGAACGGACATCACCATTGCTGGTGGCTGAAGCCCCGCCCACACCTGAGCACCAACCAGGTCGCTACCCAGGATCACAGTCAAAGGAATCGGCAGTGCTGGTCGCACGGCCAGATTTGCTTCTCCATGAAAAAGTTCACATTTAAGCACCACTTTATGCAAGGGAACCATCAAAACATTCATGTCCATGCCCCGAACAGGCACCTTGTCACCAGTGTCAGAATCATGGTTTAACGGAAGAACACCAGTTTGAATATATTAATCAAAAGCCCCCGTATCCCTTAGAATAGTTACAGGTACTTATTTTCCCCCTTGCACCAAAGACGCAGACCCGTAAGATCTCAGTGCTAGGGTTTAACCTGAAACACTCAGATTTCCAGATTTTCCAAAATCGGTCAGAAAGACCGCTCCGACGTGCTAGTGTTAAACACAACTCTTCTTTACTTTCAAAACTCAGAGTCATAATAACAACGGCAAAGCAACATCATCACACATCGTTGTCAGTCAAGACTGAAGTAGTCGATCCCAGATAATCCCCCCAATCATCACAAAGGCAACACAGGAATATGCAACGAGCGCAGCACAATCAAACAGCTGTCAGTGAGACATAACAGCTACATGTAAAAATCTCTCTCTCTCTCTGTGTTACTCTCTCTCTGCTGTTACCTCGAAACGGTTTTACGGGGCGACTTGTCCGGACTTTTGGGGGCGATGTCTCCGGACTTTTGGGGCCGACTTCTCCGGGCTATGGGGCGACCGATTTTCCCGTTGGGGTGACCAATCTTCGCCGCTTGGGCCGAGTTGGAAAAGGGGCGAGCCGTCTCGTATTCAGTAAAAGTACTTGCCTTAGTTGCCTATACAGACTAGTGAATGCACCTCTGGAAAGTCTCATCCATTGCGCAGGCTGTTTCATGATGTGGGTTGTTGTACTTTTAGCCTACTGTGTATATAGGCTACAATAGAGTTCCAATCAGCCAAATCATAGTTTTGTTCCCATCAGAATAGGGTTCAAGTGGTTAATGAAATAAAACGACGCTGGCACACATGTGTGCCAGCGTCGCATATCAAGCAGACAAGAAGAGGGCCCCAATGATGATGATGATGGGCTTCTTTGACGAATGCATCCCGACCGTGCATGCCCGGGGTGCTCCATGCCCGCAGTGCTCCGGACGACAGAGCTTTGAAAATGAGCCCGCCGTCACTCTGTCAGTCAGAACGGCATGCACGTCAGGTGGCGTGTTGAGCGGGATGGGGATGAGGGATTGTCCATTAGCGTTTAACAGCACTGAGAGCGCACAACGCTAGTCTCAGCACAATGCACGCAACGCAATACAGGTAGAACCACTGGCTCCACATCAGTGGCACTGGCACAACAAGTACTTTTGCTTTTAGGGTAAAAGTCGCAATATCACAGCGTAGAAATACTCTGTTTTACAAGAAAAAGTGTCAAGGATGCAGACAGAGAGTTGAACCCAAGTGCAAAGTCACAACAAACAAGAGTAGATATAAAGTATTTAATAAAGAATAAGCAGATCTTACACGGTAGATGCAGGTAGGAATCAGGCAATCGAGAATGACATAAAAGTCAACGCAGGAACAGGCAGGACCTCAATGACAACAGGTTATGCACTGACAGTGAGTGTTAGCAAAGAGTCCAGTCTTATAGGCAGCAGGTTGATTAGCAAAGAGTTCACAGGTTGGCTGATGAGAGAGTTGGACACAGGTGTGTAAGTGGGACTGCAGTGTGGTGGAAATGAATGTGGGAGTGGCCATGGTGGAGTCACAGACTGAGGGAGAGAGAGAGACTGTGACAAAATAAGGTCCTCTATACAAGTATCTATATAAGTAGGCCTACCTCAGAAATGTTCAGTTGAGAATAAATCACGCTCGTGTGAATTTAGCGGTGCCTTTTATCATGATGATGTACAGTATATTGACCCACATGACATCACAGGGGGAGAGCATAGACACACAAACACAACGTGCTGACAGGAAATGACTGAGGCCGAGGAGTAATGAGTCATTGAGTCCATATCTCCAACACAACAATGAAAATAGTGAATGAATGGCACACAGAGATGTGGCGCTGTCCACACCAACATCGTCAAACTGCCCCTTATCGGGGGTGGTTAGAGGGTGTTAAATAAGCTCTACATTCTGGTAAATGTCATTGAGTGTTTGTTCAATAACAGAGGCCTTCTTGTCTATCCTCCATAGAAAACAGAAAATATATGTTTTACCCAATTTTCTCCCCAATTTAGTCGCTAATTAATTCCTCCCCTGCATGCACACATGACGTCTCATTTGAGACGTCAGAAAAAACAAGATACATCATGTTTGTCAAGGAGTGTCAAGGATATATATGTACTGTAGCAGAGTGGCTCTGAGCCTCTGCCTGATGGCCTCAAAAGTCGAATATCTCCCCTGCTCCATAGGGATATCCCTTTGGTCTAGTGGTTAAGATATTGCACTTTCACGCGGGAGACCCGAGTTTAAATCCCAGGTGTTATAGACACAAGAAAGTCTTACGACTTATTTTTTCACCTGCCCAGTGAGGAACCCCCACCGGGAGGATGTAGCCTACTGTTGAGCCTTCATCCTACTCCTCCCGCCCAACACTCCCTGCTGACAGGTGCCGCCCCCCAGCCCGTGGATTACGTGCAGTGACATCTGATATAGGCTAAGAAGCACTTAACGTATAATGTCTTATAATTACTTCCCCAAAATACATCACTTACAACACACTTACTGTACAGCACATCACTTACAACAATATCAGGCTTTAAGGCCGATATTGACTCTGTCATCATATCCAAATCTAGCTTTCAGGGACAAAAAGTGAAAACATGAAGATAAGAGGTTTCTGCCCGACAGCGACGATAATACTATACACCATACGACACAGACCGAAAATAGACAATCTACAAGCCCTGCAAGGCGCTGGGAGTGTTCATTTCATGTATGTTCAGAGACTGTCAGACACTACTGCTCTTGTAATTGTCACGTTGATATAATTGTGGTGAATATGCCCCATATTCTCTCTCTCTCTCTCTCTCTCTCTCTCTCTCTCTCTCTCTCTCTCTCTCTCTCTCTCTCTCTCTCTCTCTCTCTCTCTCTCTCTCTCTCTCTCGCATGCACTTGGTCTATATTTTCTCTTTCAATCAGGGATTTCATGAGCTGATAGCTCAGAGCACCATTCAACTAAAATGCATGGCCCACTTCTCATGCTGAGGGAAATTGTTCTGCAAAAATAGAGAGAAAATAAATTCTGCAAAAATAGAGAGAAAAGAAAACATACTAGACCCTTAACATGCTCGCCTGTGTGCACATATTCACACACATGCGAGCGCGCGCATGGAACCAAATGTTCCCATAATTTATACAAGTCCATTTTGGTCCTGTGTTAAGTGTCATTGAAAACCAGAGCCTTTTAACAGTGGTCCTCAAACTTTTTCATGCCACGACTCCCAAATGAATATGTATTTGGTAGCAGACCCTCGACCCTGAAAAGGTTTTGTGACAAGGACCCCCAGAAGAGAAGATTTGTATAACTGTAAAGTATACAAAAATATAGCAGACGTACAAGGCTATAATTGGCGCACTGTGATCTTGTAGATCTGCTATTTTTTGAATAGCCAACGTATAAATGGATAAAGTGGTTAACATGATTGTGATGCTATGTCACTTCTGCGGGGGACTCCCATGGAACCGGCAGGACCCCACATTGAGAACCCTTGCCCTATAACACCATTCAACCAGAGGTGTGTTTGAATACGTCTCTGTTCTAATAGCCACACTGTGTGTCTCTCAGATTTATACATAATGCATCAATGTCGCATTATTTACTGTGTGACAGGTCCACTCTGAACACCAATACGACGCACACAGGCTGGTTGGAGCTGTAGTTTATCTTCATTTGATCACTTTGTCGTGGGTACGGTACACATGCTCTGTGGTCTGCCATATAGAGTTGACGTCTTAAGTAATTGACGAAAGCATGACTTATGTTGTCGCTAGTTCAGGCAGAAACCATTTATCGCTATATGTCATCTTTTCATGTTTCATGTTTTTTTTTTTTTTTTACATTAAGGCTGTGGGCTGTGGGTTGTTTATAAATATGTAACCAATCAAATGTATTAACAAGAGCTTCTGACTAATGAACTAACTACATTGGATCCACTGGAACATATTCATGGTGGGGTCCTGAAAGAAAATAAATTGTTTTGGACATGCAAAGCTTTCCACCCGACAACAGTGGCGCTATGCAATATGTGTCAAGGAGTTCAAAGAACTTGAGTACATAACAGCAAGTCTGAAAAGAAAAGGACAGCTCACTGATGCTGACACAGTAGGATACTGCAGAGATTATTTGGATTGCTCATGCTATATATTATATAATCTGGATTACACAGCAATATTTCCTTTTTGCAGAATGCCCTCTCAGTCGAAAGGCTCAGGAGAAGAGGCCACCATTTTCAACCTTATTGAGGAGCGGTAGCCCATCCTATGTCCAGCTTTGAGGGTTTGTGTAAACACAAACATTGTCCTAACACAAACATTGACTGCCTTTGACAATGAATGGCCAGTTTTGAGTGTTTGTGCAAACACAAACATTGAATACCATTGTGTAAACACAGACATTGAGTAAACACAAACATTGAAGACAAAAGTGAGGACGTAAATTGTGATTGGCCGGAATGAGAGGATGTATGGTGATGTATAAGAGCGCCCCCTCACTTAGTTTGAAAAGTCGACAATGGGTGAAGTGCTCCTTTAAGATGAGCAAAGTGCAAAGAATCTCTTTGAATCCTTGACCCTCACGGGAAGTCTGTCTGAGGAAGAAATAGTTCTCCTAATTAGGTGATGTGACTTCAACCGAGTCAAGAGTAGCGAAGTGATGTAGTCTTTGATTAAAATAAATTAATTTTTATATGGGAGTGCTTTCATTTGCAAAACCGACGGGTGGAACTGGAAATGTCTTGTGACCCTGCGGCGTTGCATTGGCATGAATTAGGCCACGGGCCACCATATCTCGAGAGTGTACAAATGGAACCAAATCCACCTGTAAGAGTCCATTTGGTTCCCTTTGTACTTTACACTCTCGGAGTTACGGATCTGTAAGAGTCTATTTGTTTCCTGCAGTTAATCTGAAAACTCACCTCTTCAGACTCCACCTTTGTTTGTGTCCGGATATCTCAGTTGGTAGAGCCTTTGGACGACAAGGTCATGGGTTCGATTCCGGGTACCGGCCACCAACTCAAGCACATGAGTAGCACGGCCTGTGTGCAACGTTGTGCGATAACTAAGTAGTGGTGAGTTGATATGGTACTTGCGTCTTTTATTTTGGAGTGCCACTTAATTTTTCCACTTAGTTGGTTTATGAGTTAAGTTATTTTCAAAGCTGAGCAAAAGGGCCAGAGGAAGCGCACCTGCTTTTCTTTCTGGAACTGATGGTACTGTAAGTGTGGCACCTCAGCATGCAATCTCCCAGGGGTATAGCACATTTGTAATGGGGATAGACTTTTTGGCACGGACAGCAAGGTTCTAGGGAGGGATAGGGAGACTAAACTGGTGGTGGCCAACTCCCCTGGGTCATATTAGGGATGGGGCCCAGAACCCATGTAGGAACCAGTTCAGAGAGCTCAACTGGCACCCATACAGTAGAATCCAGGGTTACCATGGAAATCAAATGATGGCGAGGTCCCAATATTTTTTAAGACATGTTTACTCGGCTAAACCAGGTACACAACACAACCATTTCACAGGAACCAGTATAGCAGATGTGAGCCCTCCTGCTTTTAAGTGGGCAAAGGATAATTTACTTACGGTACATACTGTAGGAGCCACACATCTGAGGCATTTGATGTATGTGATGAATTGCTTACTGTAATTTGCTTTGGATAAAGAGCACCTGCTAAATGCTTAAATTATAAATGGTAACTAAGAATAATTCAGCTGGGGACCCCCCTGTAACGCCCTCAATTAAGGACCCAATGCGGGGTCCCAGACCCCACTTTGACAAACACTGCTGTAAGGTGCAATGCGTTGTGGTGGCTGATTAACTCCAATTGAGGAGTCATTAGTATTCCTGTTGGATCATCACACGCACACGCTGTTGATGAAGATCACTACTGACACCTCTATAATTGTGGGATACTTTAGAATTTGGTCTGGCTGACCGACTCCTTCCAAGAGAGAGAGAGAGAGAGAGAGCCTCTCCCACAGGGAGGACAGAGATGTCGCAAATCACTGAACCTTTTTCGAGGTCTGGACCGCTAGCATATTTTTAACAATCCTCAAGGACCACGCCACCCGATTCTGTTTAACTTTCAGTGCTATTGGGGACCAGGGGTCTTAGGCCTCAATTACACCTATACATCTAGCATACAACAATGTTGCATGGTAGATGTAAGCAAGTTGTAAGTGTCATGCATTTCCAATGGAAGTCACATGGTTTGATACAACATTTTAGTTTAATGCGGGGGAGGGGGGCACAACACAGCCATCAAACAAAAATGTTGTATAAAACCATGTGACTTCCATTGGAAATGCATGACATTGACACTTACATCTTGCTTACATCTTGCATGCAACATTATTGTATAGGTGTAATTGTTTTTTAGTTTTTGTTTATGTTTTGTTTTGTTTGAGAGAGAGAGATGAAACAGGGACTGTTATTGTTGACCTATTTCTAAAATATTAGTGCAACTTTTGTTCTTTTTTGACCCCTCTGTCACATGGAACTATGCTTTTTGTGTCCATATCACTACGCCCAAAAAATAGTTCCATGTGATAGAGGGGTCAAAGTTGAACAAAAGTCGCGCTAATATTTTAGAAATAGGTCAACAATACAAAGGACGTTAGTTTTGTGGATTAATTTACTTTTACTGCGTGGCCCCAGTGCCCCCCACAAAATGACCGGAACTACTTAATATTCACCAAAACCAGAGCAGAACTCCCACCACGGGACTCGGGCAATCAATTAATACAGTTGCAACCACTATATTAATGGCAAGTATTTCATACAACTTCAGTTAAAAAAATCTGAACTATCCCTTTAAAGTAAAAAAAAGTAGCAGATCCACAAGCTCGAGAGGCGTCGCTTTGCGTCGCGTTTCGCAATGTTGTGGTATGATCAAGTAGGGCGTTGATTTACGAAGAAAAAAAACCACTAAACGTAAAAAATATTGAGATATGAGGTTTCTGCCCGACAACAGCGACATATATATGCAGGTTATCAGCAGTGTATGTAGGTTTCGTCCTTTGAGGCAAGCAGGCTCGCTAGCGCATACTGTACTCTCTGGACTAGCCCAGTTCTATCTAGGGGGGGGGGGGGGGGGTTGTTGCACTGCCCTGTGCGTGCAGTACACACTACTGTAGAAAATCCTCAGTGTTCAGTTCCAAAAAGAGTGCGTGCGTGCGTGCGTGCGTGCGTGCGTGTGAGAGAGAAAGAGGAAAGAGAGAGAGCAAATGTGAACATGAAGATGTGGAATGAACTCAAGCCCAATACATATACTGTACCAGCTAATAAACTATCCTATTGTTGTTAGATGATTGTGACAGAGACAGTACACCCACAACTAGGCGCGAATAAAAAATTGCTCACGGCAGGAGTCTCTTCCTGGTTTTCCTGGCTTCCTGGCTGCGGTGGATGGAAATGAAGCTCCACCCACGCGCCGTGGGCAAAGCGTTTCCGGTTTTCTGGCCGACGCGGAATTTTACCGTGTGGGTGGAGCTTCATTTTCATCCACTAGCTGTCTAAAAACCAAAGAGACTCCTGCCACGAACGATTTTCCGTCGCACCTTGACGCCTACAGTAGGTGTGGTTGTATTGAGAGAGTGCGTTTATGTCAAAACGTGCCAGGCGACAACGTCTCTTCTTGCATCACTGTGACAGGCAGCACAGGGGTTGGTAGCAGCAGCCAGTCAGTATAGAGACTTATATACGTATAGGAGACTTGAGGTTGTTGCTTTGGATCGCCTCGGCGAACAGATGTGCACGGACCGCCTCCCTGGCGTGCCGGTGTGTGCGATTGGACAGATGCCCTGGACCTCCGCGCCACCCTGGACACCGTGACCTGTGACACGTGCAGTGTCACCTGTGGGGCCGCTCGCCATTAATTGATCAGCTACAGCTAATTGACACTGTCGGTGTCAGCCTGCTTCTGTACAGTACGCCTCTTGAATTATAATGCGCTAGTTCTCAAACATGTTCAGGTCCTTGACATGCATCGCATTTCAGACAAAAAGTTAAAAGAACACCTTATGCAAACAAGCATCGACTAATCCCCAGAGGTAGGCCTACAATGCTTTATGTGTTGTGCAGGATGTTTTAATGCGTCTTCTTATTTTTATTTTGATAATAGTTATTGTAAAGTTGATAAGTTGTAATTAATGTTTCTCTGCTTTTCTCAAGGTAAAAGCTAATGGGGATCCTAATACCAATTAAAGTGCAAATAACATGAATTTTAAAACAGCTTTTAATATATAATAATCATATTGTCTATGTCCCTCAAAGTTATTTCTAATGGTTTGAGCCTCAAGCACCACTCTGATATAACCAGGCCTTGGCATTTCTTTCTGGACTTTGAAAGCAGTTTTAGCTGCAGTACCACAATGTCCTGAGGTGGTGGGGGTGCTGATATGCAGATTATTTAATATTTAAGTCATTATAATACTGACGCTACATAAAACCAGGCTTGTTTCTATTCCATGCCAGCTTGGAAAATCAACAATGGCGGACATTGTAAACAAAGTGGAAATGCACATTTGGAACTGAAGACTGAATAAGAGGAGGAATTATACAAAGTAGGGTGACATTGATGACGATCAGGTCATCACGATGAGGCCAAAATCAGTTGAGCTGTTCCTGAGAGCAATTTCCATTAAAACACCTAATATGATATGAAAGCCTGATTGTTAAAAATTGGTGGGGATAGAAAACACACATGGGAGCCCCAAAAACACAAAATAAATTGAAAAAGTTGAATTTTATGTTATAGGTCCTTTAAACTATTTGAGAGTTAAACACCCTTAAGGGGTCATTTGGAACCCTCTCAGGGGACCATGAGGGTACCTGAACCACACTTTGAGACCCACTGGTGTATAGCGGAGTGTTTCCAGTGAGCCAACATGTACTGTCATGGTTTGAGTATTTGGTGCTCCTCTGGTGGCCATTTTGGACATTGTTTTTTCCCTGCTTTTGTGTTCGGTTTTCCCGCCTCATTGCTAACCACCACACCTGAACTTGTTTAAGTGATTGCCTTGATTGTTTCTATTTGAACCCTGTTTGTCTTTTAGTTGGTGCTGGATTCTTGTTTGCATGCAGGTACAACAGAGGTTCACTTTTTAGTGTTCAACCTTTTGTTTTTCAAGGTACTGGAATTAAGCCTGACTATTTACTGCTGTGGTTTATGTTTATATATCTTCTGCGCTTTTTGACATTTTTAGATTTTTGCTTAAATAAATCTAAGATTGTTCATCTTCATCTGAGCCTCCATCCATTCCATTTTTGATCCTGACAGAAGACTCCAGCCAAATGGAAGGCTCAGCAGTGAACCAGTCTACTTCTTCAACCTCCATTTTGAGCGAATCAGGGGTGCTCTTAACAGCTTTGGGGCAACTATGGACGCTCATGGCCATGCGTTAACTATGGCCATGAGCTATCATATCCCCACAGAGATATGATGGGAATTCTGGTGGGTGTCGAGTTCGAATCCCGGCTCCTCCTGTCCACATGTCGAATTGTCCTTGGGCAAGACACTGAACCCTTGCCTCCAGTGGTTGCCACCATTCACCTCCCAATGTATGAATGATTGGATCATTGTATTGTTATTGTTATTGTTATTATTATTATTAGGTGTTTTAGCAGTGGTTTTATAACACATTATAATACATTCATTATTATGTGTACTCTTCTAGAGTAACACATGGACACATGGATGTAACAGTTCACTTTATTAATGTAAATCCCCCAGGGGAAAATCATAATAATAATCTGGCACAATATTTAAACACCCTCAGTGGGGTGAAGCACATGCGGAAATCCTTAATGCGTCTTAACCAACTACCAAAGACCACTATTTATTATTCTATCTTGCACAATGCTCAATTTAAACAAATCATGCAAAATACAAACCTTTTGCAGAGGAGGCACTTGCATGGGTGAGTATATTGCATTTTAATTTACCGTTTGTGAAGAGGGGCAATCCATCTACGTTTGCATCTCAACAAACATCATTTAGACCCCCTTACTTATCTTGTCCCTACAAGGTAATATATAATGCACTTGCCTTGGTCGACTCTTTTGTGATAAATTAATCAGCCCTCACGTCACGTCTCTTTATTATATGGCCCTGGCATCCTGTGTTGACTGGAGTGATGGCCCGTCCTTAGCTAAATAAATTACATCTAGTCATCATACGGTCCAGCTTTATTGATGCGCCGCAAAAAGTGTCTTGTCATCGCAACGATGCGGTGTCGAGGCCGTGAAATATCTGCCACTGCACGCTTTGCTTGCTTGTCATTTAGTTGGGGGGGAGGGGGGGGGACACTCCTTTGAATAATTCCTTTGAAAAGCATTAAAAAAAGCATTACATAGATGCGTTGACAGTGCTGTAAGAGAGCATTAAATGGAAGATTATGCTCCGATTAACATCAGACCTATCAGACATGTTCAGTGGTGTTGACTTTAATTTCGTCCAGCCCCCATGGTGTTGTTTGTGCATGTGCATGGTGTCGCCCACCAGTAACTGTTTGATCTACAACCTCACAATGCGTTGTCAAGCTCAGTGGTTCTCAAACTGGGGGTCCCCAATTCTTTTGGGGGGTCCCCAGATGATTAGTTTATCTGCAACATTGCTTTCACACTCAACAGTAAACAAACCAATATACAAAAGTGTATATAGGCTACAGGGTATCTGCTCATTCCTGAAGTTACAATTGAATGACCTTTAAGACATTTCTAATACCAAATTGGCCAAATTATCAAATATTACATAAGAAAGAGGCAAACATTGTGAAAATAGCCGATCTGCAAGCTCACAACACAACACATCACAGTTCGAAGGGTTGTGCACGCTTAAGAGCTTGTAGTTCGACTAGTTCCACAATATTTATCTGTGTGGAACCGAGTCAAACTGAATGTCTATACCTATTGTCTCTGACAAAGTGTTTGTCACGGTGTTGGGGGGGGGGGGGGGGTCCATTTGGGGGGGTCCCCAGTTAAAATATGATTATGGGGATCGCGGCCTGAACACTTCGGGAACCCTTGGTCAAGCTTGTAGCTCTAGTTTCGGTGTGCAACTAAGCATAAGGCAGGGATCCAGGGGACTGAGAGGAGATGCTGTCACCTCATGTCTCTGGGCCGTGTGGCCTAATCTGCCGTGCTGCTCGGTGCACCTGCCAATGTGTCCTCATTTAAGACACAGCGCAACCTTGATGGATGGCCGCACAGTCTCTCACCATATAGCTAACAGAGTGCCGGCCACCCACAGGGCTGACGGGGAGTGGTGCTCAATCTGCCGTGACAGAATTACCTCTCATATGGGCCGGTGTGGGACCGAGAGAACGGGCCGGAGGAGGAGAGCCAAATCGCAGCACCGACCCGGCACGGAGTCCCTCCCTACTGCTCACTAACCGCGTTATCTCTCAGTCTCACTGTCTGTAATGATATTATCTGCCTTTCCGTCACACTCTCCCTGGAAGAGTGTTGGAGGAAGCAAGGGCGGAGATCTTCTAAAGTCCAGGGCCCCACAGATCGAAACTGGATCAATACCGGGAGCTTCATTTTCTCTTTTGTGTGAATAGGGCCCGTCATTAGCGCAAATGTGTTTTGGTCTTATCTGTCGGCTGTGGACAGTTCAGAAACCCATGCCTAGCAATGACATCATAGGGGGATTCCAAGGCTAATAGAAACTATTATTAGTTTTTCCTCCTGCAAAGCTGGCATGCTGAAAACAAACAAACAAACAAACCAGTCCGAGTGCAGTTGTAACTCAAGTCTGTTTCACTGAGACTAGTTTAAACACTGAAACATCATATGGTTGAGCAGAGTCCCTCAGGGCTCTATACTAGTGTATTTTCTGTTTTCTGTTATTGTGGGGTTAATATGATGTTATTGATATCTATTGATTCAGAAAGAGGTCGCTGATAGCCACCACCTAGCAGTGTCTCCCTCGCTAGGTATAAGGCTCCGCTATAGGCTCTGGTCCGTCAATGAAATGATTCCCCACATCCACTGCCAATTGCAATATTAAAAACTCTGAATCCTTTCTCGGATTGAGGTGTTTGATCAAAACCTGGATGTTAGCAGCTCATTCTTAAATTGTCGCTACCTCGCGGTTAATATATTAATTGCTTCAGACGGTAAAAAGAAGGTAGCCAAATTAGCTTTAGGCAATTTTGGTTGATTTTGGGGTGAGTGTTGGGGTCTTCAGAGTAAATCATCCAGCTCAAGGCTCTGGCATGGAGGAGAGGGACACAGACTGAAACTAGAAAAAGTGCCCTTCTGGGCACAGGTCTCCAGGATGAGCAAATGTGAAAAATTCCAGGCAAAGGTTTTTCCTTGGCCTCTAGGGAGTTGGCATACAAAGTTATCCACAGATCCGTGCAGTTAGAGGTAAAAACACTTTTCGGCCAGTTATAGCGCCACCTTGAGGCTGAGTTGAAATTGTTCATGTGGCATTTCGTCCTCGGCCTAGTGGGAATGTGGGTGCACAATTTCACGGAAATCACGCGATGTGTTCATGATTTGCAGCATTTTGTTTGAAACTGAGCACTCCTGTGAACTTTGGAAGCCAATCTTAACCAATCAGGATGGAGTCTGAGAAATCTGAAAGACCGGTTTCGTTGAATGGCTCTAGAGAGACTGTGTACCAATTTGCGCGATGTTTGGACAAAATCTGTAGGTGTACTGTGCAAAAACTTGTTTTGCACAAAGCGGCCTCCTGGTGGCGCTATAACAGGCCGTTCTGGAAAGTTTGGGGCAGAGGTTCATCGTTGGCATCCAGGGAGTGTGTGTGCAAAATGTGGCATCGACCGTGTTAACGGTGGCCGAGATTAGCTGGTCACGGACGGACACACACACACACACACACGGACGGACGGACGGACGGACGGACGGAGTGCAAAACATACTCTCTCCCCATGCCTTCGGCCTGGTGGAGACAACAATGCTGGCAGTCAATGTGGTAAATTTAGATAGCATGAAAGTTTGTTACTGAAATTGAACATAATGTAAATCCCTCTAACATGGATTGCTTATCTGTCAGGTTAACACAGTCAGATGTACAGATGTTTTATGAAACTTGCTCTCATTTAGTTTCAGACGCCGAGTGGCTTCAACCTTGGTGGATATTCTATTTTTAGCTTATCATCCAACGTTTATAGATCAGTGGGCCTCTCTCTCTCTCTCTCCCCCCCCCCCCCCCCTCTCTCTCTCTCTCTCTCTCTCTCTCTCTCTCTCTCTCTATCTCTCTCTATCTATCTATACTGTATCTCTATAAGTAAGTAAGTGTCTTCAATAAAGGGGTCACAGGATGAAGACAGAGTGAAAGGAGGGAGGGGGGGTGATGTAAGCTCTCCTGTCATCACAGGGGACTAAATTTGGTGACGTGTTAATTTGAACTTGCCCCTCTCGTCTAGTAGACCCGCTTGATTAATGTGTCTCCTTGTCCCTGGCAGCCATTAGAACCAGGCCAGGAACATCCTGCTCTGCTCCACACCGCACCGTTTCCCAAACAATGGCTCAGGACCCATTTTTATGGTTAGAAGAAGGGAAGATATAACCTCATTGTCAGCTCTGTAGCAGTGGCCGGCAAACTACGCTCTTCTGGATCGGACAAGTAAAGACACACGGGGAAGGTTGCCGTATATTAGATTAGTCGATGGGTGGCTCTTCTTTCAAGACCGATTTTGCACTCTCATTAGAAGGCGGGTGTAAGTGCCATCCAACCGATTCTCTCGTTTCTTTGAAAGTGTCCATGTCTCGGAGCCATAGAGTAGAATCGGCTCAACGGTCGTCCTAAATATTTTTACTTTTACTAAGCTGGGATGACCAGATCTTATCCAGATCTTATTCCTAGTTTGAAAGTCCTTCAGCATAAGGCCTTTTAGCATAACCTTCAACTGTAAAGTACTGGTAACACACGTGTTAATCTAATAAAGTATTCAATCAATCAATCAATCTCTATGGGTAATACAATATAACTAGCATACGCATGCTGTAGGTGGTCTGTACGCACTCCATCGGGAGGCAAAGACAAGGGGATCGTAGCTTTTAATTCCAGTACACGCTCCGTCATACTAACTCCAACTGCCTCTACACTCTAATCTATACAGTCATCTCATCGTTCCTCATCAGAGCATAAAGGTATGCGTACACATAGTGAATTACATTTTCTTCATGCTGTCCCTTATTATGTCTCACTGGCCTTTTTCAAGCAACTGGAGTCTAATTCATTTCCTCATTCTCCACAGTGGCACAATGGAGGCTAGCGGCTGCATTGTGTGCAGGGAGCGATGAGCAACAATGCCCCGAGGCGGCGGGGTAACGCCAACAACAGAACGAAGGGTAAACAAAAGGCCTGCGTGGAACAGCTGCTCATAACGATTGGAGTGGGGATTGGATTCTGGGAAAGCACCGTTATCATTCAGATTTACTTTACTTTACTTGATGACTCCAAGATTAATCCAAGGTTATAGACAGATGCTCATATAGGAAACGACAAGACAGTGGTTCTTATAGACCTTTTCATGTGAAGAACCCCTCCATTAATATGTATAATATTTGCCCATGGACCCCGATCGGGAAATGTTCTGTGCAAGATTTGTGTTAAAATGTTTCATTATGCTGCCATATTGACACACTTTGAATGGTCAGTATCATGGTCGTTACCATGGTTAGTATGATGTCAGTATCATGGTTAGTATCATGTCAGTTGGTTAGTATCCTGGTCAGTATCATGGTGTTGTGACTTGTGACAGACGCTCGTATTCTCCTTCACCCGGAGAAGACATGTTTTGGCCGCAACCTAGCAACCCAGAGCTAATGTAAGTACCTTATAGGCCTACATGACCGCAATGTATCATAAACCACTATTACGACCATTTGATGTAAATTCACGTCATTGGCGCTTGTGTTGAATAGCAGATGCACAAGCTCATAGCACAGCATTAAGTGACGTGCTATAAGCTTGTATATCTGCTGTTTTTGAATAGGAGGAAGACACTCAAGACAGTACTCTGAAAGTCTGAATAACGTTCCCATACTTTAATTAGTGTGACAATGTCAAATGACAAAATAAATAAATAATTAATTAATTAATAAAATACAAATAAATAAAAAGGTGAAAATGTTTGGAGATGCAAGGTTTCAGTCTAACAGTGACTAAAATTATCGATTTTCCATTCATTAAACAAAACACTGCTGCTACATAGAGGAACATGTAACAGTGCGAGTCTAATTCACACTGTTAAAATGACATGTGCCTTTTGGCACATTGACATATTGTAAACCACACATATCCTCTGTATCCTCGCATATTATTCTCTCTCCGTGTGTCCATTAAAGACCTGAGGCCGATTCTACAAATGCCTTCTATAGTTCTCAAACATTTTCATGTCAAGGAACCCCACATTGATATGGACCTCCATCTGGAAATGTTTTGTTTTTCAAAACTTCAAAAGCTGTGGGCTTGTAGATCTGAAATTTAATTTTATTTAATTATTATAATTATTTTACTACAATATAAAATGACAAATGCCTTCCTGGGTTTTAATGGGTTAACATTGTTTGTGAACGCATGCAATTTGTGAACGCAAAAAAGTGTTTTGTAAAAAGGTTAAAGCTCTATATTCTGATAGTAACCATTGCAATAGTAACTAAAAAGTATACATTTTCAGGTGGGTTGCAAAAATTCAGCCAATCAGGAGAGAGTATAACCATTCATCAGCTCATTTCTCACTTTGCATAATACCCTCTAGTACTCAAGTACTGGGGGGTGTGGGGGGGGGGGGGGGGTACTTTGTCCTCATCGTTGACTCATCTGGTCGACTCTGTTCCGGTGGAGCTGGAAGGCCGGAGTGACCCATCGGCCGCAGGAGCACTGGTCTCCGCACCAGCTGAACGAGCCCAGCTTGGAGCTACACTTCGGACACAGCAGCTGGCCGGCCGTCACCCCCAACAAGGCGTGCTCCATCCACTGGACCGGCTCCATGAAGTACGACGTGCATCGCACGTTGCCGCCAGAGAGGTTACTGGCCTTCTTGTGGCCGAAGGCCGAGGCTCCACCATCCCCTGCGGGATGGCTGAGGATACTGGCGTGACGGAACAGAGTTCTGCTGCACTTCTTACACCTGTAGGAGGAAAGCTCTGGGGAGCTGGAGGAGAGGGGGGCGGAGTCGGCATCCTGCCGCAGATCCGGGTATTCCCCTTCGGTGGTTTTGGTCAGTCTGTATCGTTTGTGTGAGGGAGCGGAGTCATCTATCTCACACTGCATGGCCTCCCACATACAGGGAGGGCTGGATCTGATTTGCCCCTGGATTTGATTTGCCTTTGTTGAAATGTGTTGCTATTATATGTCTTCCATGTGACGTCAGTGTCTTGTGTCTATGCTCTATGGTGTATGTAGGCTATGACTCCAAATTTGGGCGAGGGTTCAGCATGATCAGAGCCTCGTTTACTTCAACTGTGAAATTAAAGGGGAGGTCCACAGGTGCACTGTGCACAGGTGCACTGTGTCATAAAACATGATACCTATTGCTCTGATTAGCATAATACTAAATTTTCAGTAGTTACATTTATATTGAATCTAGAGTGAAAAAATAGAAGATCGACAAGATGGTTTTTTTTTAACATATTTAGAATTGTAATTTTAAAAGAGAGCTGGCAGAGTGACTTTCACTATTTGAAACAATGGCAACCCCCCCCCCCCCCCCCCCCCCCACCCCACACACACACACACACACACACACACCGAGAAGACAGCGGAAACTGCAGCTATTAAGATATGCCGTTTAATTATGGCTAGGTAATGTGTGGGCGTCATATGCAGGGCTGATAGAATGGCTTTTTGACACAATGTGTGCTAACCATACATAAATTAACTATGGTTTAAAAGGCAAAGGGAGAGCACCGCATTACACTTTAATTATGAAGCGATAATGACGTGTGCGCACAGTCAATCAAAATGTTAACATTCCACTTGCCAACACTGTGAATACAAAATGAGAAACTCTTGTAAAGGGGATGTGCACCAGCAAAAGACAAAATATCCCACCTGTATGTTTCAAAAGACAAAATATCCCACCTGTACGTTTCCATACATCCGTCCATCCATCCCCATCAAGGTCCCCTGGGGGGACCCAGGCCCCATGTTGAGAACCACTGTTTTAAGACAGTAGGAAATAGATTAGCAGGCTTCTGTCAAACTCTAAAGGTCCTTGCAGACTGGACGTGTTTTTATGAAAACCGGTGCAAAAACGCTGCTAAACATCTGAAATACACAGCAGTGTGCAGGGACCATAACAAGCATTTAGGCAGAACTCCACATTTTGAGAAATAAATATGCGCACTGTGGTCCCCAAAAAACAAATAGAATAATAAAAAGCTGTCAGACAGGCGTGCAGATATTGTCCATAATAAACTGGATGTTCTTCTTCAACTGAGTCAGGTAACAGGGACAACAGTTCCAGTGGAGAGCTCCAGACTTCTCTTTAGCCACTTCATCCTGGGGGAATCCCAAGGTTCATTCTGAAGGCTATAGAGGGGGATATAGTCCCCCCCCATCTGGTGAGATGTGCACCAAGGACCTCCCTATACGGACATGCTCTGTCTGTGTACAAATAATTCTACAGACAAATCTCCGACACCACCAGACCGATCAACGTGAAATGTTGTAGGGCTGTAGACACACTCCCAGTAGGCCAAGGGAGAGAGAACCTACACACCATCCAGTTACACTCAGAGTTACAGTCAGAGTTACAGTCAGAGTTACAGTCAGAGTTACAGTCCATTGACATTCCACTTGGTTCCATTTGTACACTTTCAGGGCTAAATAAACACGGATAATTTTCTTTATGTTGGCTGCTTATGGGGCCTATACTCCCACGCCTGTTTTCTTTTCCATTCATGCAATTAGGTGAGAGAAAATAATTCCATCAGTAATTCCATCTTCCTCAACGCTAACCACACAACATTTCTCATTAAATATTAACCGACGGTCATGAGCTTGCTTTGCATTTTGATTATTAATGCGTATACTTTTATTTACTGCAGGAGGAGTTGAGAGTTTATGCTCCTCAGATTGCATTAGCTGAGATTCTGTTATTGGCATATTCAACAGACATGCTGAATAATCTTCATGAAATCTTAATAATCTGGGTAAAATTCATCTAAATGAAGATTATGAAGGCTTGATTCCGACATGCATACGTTATACGGTTGTGCCCACATAAAAACGACATTTTAACAAATACACTTTTTTGAAATAAATGTTGTGTATACTGTAGGTAAAGGAGCCTTTAACACTGTTTCACAAATCGCCCTTTAGGACTTTATTTTTGCTTTAATCGGCCACAGTCTGTGCCACACCCACTCATCCACTGCCCTGATGACTACCTGGGCCCACCTGTGTGTCTCACCTCACCTGCTCCCTAATGAACCTAGTCTATATATATAGCCCTTGATGCTCTTATGTGATTGTTGGTTTATCAGTTTGCTCTGCCTTGTGTATACATTTATTCTTGCCTTGTAATGGTGTACCTGATTTATACTTTTGCCAAGTAAAGACTTTAAGTTTATTCCTTGTGTCCGTGAGTTCTGCATTTTGGATCCTTACCTTACCCTCATATGCCATCGTTTCAGAAAATAGACTTCAGTAATGGTAAAGTCAACGACTGTATATAGGGGTCAGAGTCACAAGCTGCAGGCAGCCTGTCTTGCCGGTTGGTGCCAGGCGTCACTCTGATAGTAAGACTTTGATTATCAGTAAGCCAGCTATTCCGAATCGGCTCGCTACAGCTTGACAAGCTCTGACTAGCGCCGGCACGCCAGTGCTACTATACTGAATTATGAAAACCATTGATGGATGAAATATGAACATCAATCTTGTTCGGCTCCCTGTCTGCTGAATAAATTACTTTTTAGAAGTTCAGTGCCATGTTTGCAGACATGTACTTGATGATTCCTTCATCCTGTCCCGCTTTCCCCTTTCTAGAAATGTCTACGCAATGACAAAAAAGCAGCAGAAAACCATGCAAGGATTCGGACCAAGGCGCTGTGTCAAGTAGGCTACAAGGTTAACATGTGTGGACAGGGTTAACTGGCATAAAAACTAGTAAATCGGGAGAAAATTTGTTAAAAATGATTGGCTATACTCAAAACAACGTTTCTGCTAATAAAATATGTTTTGCACTGAGCAAACAGCATGAGGCAGCCATTTGTCTACTCTACGGGGCTGGCACAGTTGCTCAAGAGGTAGGCTACAGTTCCATGTTTGATTACTGGCTACTCCTGGGTTAGTATGAAAGTGTCCTTGAGCAAAACCCTGACTCATCCCTAAGTGCGCCTGATGATGGTGCCTTGCATGGTTTGTGAATGTGTGTGAATGGGTGAATGTGATATGCAACTATTGCATAGTTTGGATGAAGGTGCTATAATACTGTATATATTTTACTGTGCCCGTATGGAGTCATATGTCATATATTATGCATTGTGACGAGCCGACACCAACTCGCAAGACAAATTAAATATCAAGAAAATAACGAATGGTAAAAGACGTATGGTACGCATATGTACCTACATTGCATGATACACTGGGCTTACAGTTTGGACTTTATGAGCATCTTATTTTTAAGTTATTTGGGTTGGGCAGTATATGTGGTGTCTCTTTTAAATTACCTGATATATGTGACCAGATTTGACTGAGGGACTGCCATTGGAGTTTTTTTTAATTTTCGTTTTTTTCATGTCATATGAAAGTAGGGAATCATAGCTTCAAATTGATATATTGGTGGTTCAGCTTGACCCATCAGTTTTGGAGATATGGCTTATAGAGTATGTCTTACAGAAAACAGTGAGTTGAGGAAACAGGCTTGAAAGGTTAACTTCTGTGGTCTCTAACATTACACCTAGTTATATGTTTAAGCATTTATTGCATATTTACATTGTCAATTTCAGTCAAATCACTCAAAAGCCGCAGAGATGACGTTTCCGACCGTATGTACAGCTGCGTCCTATTGTGGGCTAACGAACTGAAGAGGCACCCTCCGTAAAGTACATCCAAATGTCAGAATATTTACGGGGCTACATAAACACAAACATTGAAGACAAAAGTGAAGCCACAAATTGGCCGGAATGAGATGATGTATTATGATAAGATTGCCCCTCACTTCACACAGGTGTGATTTAGCCCCATCTATACAGCTTTTGTCCCCACACGTCTCAATATTTGCCATTGACAATGAAAGGAGAAATTGGGTCAAATGTCTGCCAAATATGACGTAAATCTTGTCCCCACACGTCTCATATTTGCCATTGGCCCGGTTTCCCAAAGGACACCTCTTACACCATGGTGTAAGAGGTGTGTGGTGCGAGTGGTGAATTTCTTCATCTTATTGACAATGAAAGGAGAAATTAGGTCAAATGACCGTAAATTTGTACTATGACAATTAAGAGCGCCCCTCACTTCACAGTTCTCACAAATGTGATTTTTGAGGGTCGCTAGCCCCTCCACGTTTAATGTTTGTGCCTCATTACGTCATATTGTCTCTCTATTGTTAATGGCGTTTAATGTATTAGCGCCCCTCACTTCACACGGGTGTGATTTCTTATAAACTACACCCGTCCGACCCTTTGTGAAAGAACTACCCGAAAAACTCTAACATTGATATGCACATAACTGGAAATGTGTATTTGGCTCAGGGACATTGAACCATATAGTATATAGTATTTGCTGGGACAATAATTACATTAATGCAAAACCACGCATGACGCAGGGTTGAGGTCATCATAGCACTATTTTTACACTGCAGCCTCTGAAAGATTCTAGCCATCATGTATGTGTGTGTGTGTGTGTGTGTGTGTGTGTGTGTGTGTGTGTGTGTGTGTGTGTGTGTGTGTGTGTGTGTGTGTGTGTGTGTGTGTGTGTGTGTGTGTGTGTGTGTGTGTGTGTGTGTGTGTGTGCGTGTGTGTGTGTGTGCATACACATAGCAACATAATTGTAATTTTTATTAATAATATAAATGATATAAGATTTTCTGAAAACTTAGGTCAGGATTTAGAAGGCATTTTTAGAATTGGCCTCATGCAGTGCTACATGGGTTTTTTTATTTTATGTTTGTTTTTTCTTTAGTTTTTCACCACATGATTTGTGCACGTTTGTGCACGCTGCAAATAGGCCAAGTTCATACCCCCACAATCAGGATGACGTGTCGTGTAACCTTGCCTAAATATGGAGTCATAGATACAGTACATCATACATGACTGACATCACAGACTGAACACTGCGCTTCTCATGGAGATATGTACTCCCAATGAGCACATAAACCTTTCTGCTTTTAGATCATTGAGATAATTGCATGTTCATGAATGAAAGAACTCTTAGTCTGGCTCTCTATATATAAATATGCAGCTGAATAATTGCACTGAATGACATCATAGTTCAAGACACAACCAAGCCATGAGATGAATTCCATGGCAGCATACCATTTCTTAATTTTTCATTCCACTCAATTCAAAACATATATCCATATTCTAAATATCCATGGTTTGCAGAAACGTACAATGTCGTTTTAAAATAAAATTAATAATAATACAAAGATGTATGTACAGTATGACATTACAGTATGTCATGTCATGACATAATTAGATTGCTTGGGCTGGGCTGGGGTTGCTATAGTGATCTGGTTTATATGTTTACCAAAGTTGAAGTTGACGCAAGGCATGTGATGATTCACATTTTGTGTTGCGGTTACTTTGGCGATCAAGTTCAAATTCACCGAAAGTTGAAAAGTTTATCTCATGATGTGAATTTGCTTCACCACCAGAAGCTCCGCCTCTTCGTTCACACAGAATGAAAGTTTATTGTTGTTTATTGCATGGATCCCCATTAGCTGACGCTGGGGTGACGCCTCGGGTCCATAAGATGCATGCAAATATAAGAACATGAAAAATACATAATTTCCAATCATTATACAAACATTAAGTTTAAGTCAAATTAAGTGAATGCGAGGCAAACATTTAATTTGCATACTGTGCGGTATATGTGACCGTATCCTTAAAGGGGCATATTTTAAAATTGTGCCTAAAGGTGCGGTGCATTTCTTTCTCTGCAGCCCTTGCAGATTGATGCGTTTTTTGGGGGGAAACGGTGGGGAAAAAAAGAGGTGGCTCCAATATCTGGGTCCGAAAATGCAGCAGTCTGCTCGAACAAATATTTTATCTTGGAATGGGAACGCACATTTTTATAGCTGGTTTTTATCCCAATAAAATATTGTCCCAAATATCTTTGTGACAGTATTATTAAAATACATTTAAACATAGGCCTACATGAATGTTTCCATGCATCTGAAAGTGAAACAGAATCAATGATCATTGATATTCATTCATTCATTCATATTCATTCATTGATATTAATTTATATTACATTACTGATTTTGACAAGTCAGTAATCTGTAATGGATTACATTGAGACGGGAAAAACTTAATCTAATATGCACCCTATAGATGTTTGGCACAGAATTATCTAAAAGCACCACCTGGGCTGTGGTCACCAGAACCTAAAAGCATGTCTTTTGTCTGCGTAATGCCACATCTCTGAGAGTGACCTAAACATGCAGGCTCGGCCACTCACTCTGATCAATAATTGCCGGGGCCTCAGATAGCGCTCTCATAAGGCTGCTTGATGTGCACTGCGGTGCGGGACCACCTCGGCGGCAGAAAGTACTGCCAGAGAACAGAGGGGTTCATTATTTCACACAGCTGTCGAGAGGGCAGCTGTGTATTAGCTCTAATACACATGTATTACGCGAGAGTTCGGAAGAGATACTCGTAAATTGCGTTTTCGGGAACAAGTCGGACGCAGAATGTGGGCCTGACTTTGTGGCATTTCAACACGAGCGCTCCTCTAATGCACCCAAACAGTTAGTGGGATGGGACGTTTTGTGGGCCATGGACCAAATGTTGTGGGTCACAACTCGAGTAGCCTAAAAAAAACATTTTCTTCTCCTAATTTTTTTAATGAAATATATATTTAAAGAATTGTATACATTTTAAAACAAGCAAACACAGATTAGAAATGCCATAAATAAAAATAATAACAATTAAGAATAGTGGATCTGCAAGCTTGCAAAGTGGCGTGAAGCGACGCATTGTGCGCTTGTAAAACGCGTTTTACTTTTCTTTTCTCGCCCCCAGTAATTGCATCTTTTGTTCCCAAAAGTCTCACATTTCTCAGTTTGTTCTGGACGGTTTAAGGTCTGCCATTCCGCATTCGACAATTCACATGTACAGAGTGCGCATCATTTCCGTATCCGCTCTATAGTCTAGAATCTATAGACTGGATGAGCAGCCTGCAAAGCAAGTCGATCCCAACGCAGCCTACCATTATAAATAATAAACACTAGTTACTTTTGGAAAAATGTCAAAGTAATGTATTATTACTAGTTGCTGGAAAAAGGAAATAATATTACTTTAAGTAACAAGTTACATTAGTTACTTTACTTTCCAACACTCTTGTAGAATCATGTATTTGAACCCGAAACTGAAGACAGTCTGTTGATCAATAACAAATTATCAGAGGGCCGGAGACTTGATGGAGGCAATTATCTATCATCTAGCTATAGCAGCCCAGAGAATCATCTGACACAGCTGTAACTGCTCCATGAGACGTCAATGTGAGCGGCACAGTCAAGCTCCCATGCAGGACCAGTGTTAGTCATCGGATATATGAAAATAGCAGATCTACATGTATAAGCTCACAACGCGTCGCACTGTGCCTTGCAATACCTGTTATTGTCATTTATTTGATTTATATTATTGTTTACTATGAAGCTGTTATTGTC
Source organism: Protomyctophum parallelum (assembly GCF_964188405.1). Taxonomy (NCBI): domain Eukaryota; kingdom Metazoa; phylum Chordata; class Actinopteri; order Myctophiformes; family Myctophidae; genus Protomyctophum; species Protomyctophum parallelum. The sequence continues at coordinate 10,753,377 of NC_139708.1, read as the reverse complement.
TCTTAACAAGAGACTTATGTTAAACTTCATAGATATATTGGATTCTGCCAAATTAGTATTCCAGCAGATCTACATCTTATATGTCGACTCGTCATGATGTGATGCGTTGTCAGCTTGTAGATATGTTTTTAAAGAGTTGGAATAATGTTTCACATGCACAAAACTTCTGATATGGGAATCCCTGAAACAAACACAAACATAATAATAATAATAATGTCAGATGGGTGTCCAAATACAGGGCCTATAATCAATTTGACGTGAAAATGTTTAAGAACTAATGTTTTTGTCAGAACAAGAAGACTGTTCTCATCGATAGCTTCTGAAGCCTTCTTCCAACACAGATCTGTGAAGAACGGTACGTTTCCTGATTAGTATTCAGCCAGCGTGTTGCGTCGCTCACATTCATTTCATGTAAGTTGTGCTCGGAGCTCCCTCCCCTCGGTCCAAATCACTTTCAATCTCTTTGTTCTGGGCATGGCTCCAGGCTCGGAGGCCGAAGAGAGTGATGCATTAAGGTGGCTTATTAATGTGATACGCAGCACAACCGCCCACCACATCCCATATTTCTGCCCTGCCACCTCTGTGCACAATTGCACATCTGCGTGGAAGGGAGGGGAGGATGCCCCCCCCCCCCCTGGCGGTGGTTGAAGTAGTACTCCTATTTTATTTAATTAAAATAAATGAAAATACTCAAGTAAAAGTAGTACAATGTAGAGATACTCTGTTACAAGTATTTAAAAGTCCATGCTACACGCTGAGAGCTAAGATCAAACTGCCGAACTGCAAAATATAGGACTTAATTGGTTAACCAATATGTTTGTAATTAGATGCCCCGATCACGTTTTTGTGCTCCCGAATCCCATCCGATTCCGATCATTTGATTTTGAGCATCTGCCGATACCGATTTTGCCCGATTTTCATATTTTATAGAACACGTTTATGCCATATCACAATAATACAATATCCCAAATCACAGACAATTTCCAGTCTAATATCATGATATGGATATAATACTGATACTAGGGATGTCCCGATCATGTTTTTTGGCTCCCGATCCAATTCCAATTTGAAAATGACGTGATTGGTCACTGATCACCTGAACCGATCGGGACAACCCTAATCATAATCTAAATCTGCAACGGAACTTCTGAGTAAAGATGCCAAATAAATGTAGTGGAGTAAAAGTACAACATTTGCCTCTGTAGTAATGGAGTAGAAGTTTAGAGTATTATACAAGTATAAAATACAAATCAAGTAGAGTGAAAGTACCTGAAAAGTGTACCTAAACAGTACTTGAGTACACGTAATTAGTTACTTTCCGCCATTGGTGGTGGAGGACGCCCCCGAGGTGGTCCTCTTTCCATCCAGACATTAGAAGGTCTCTAACAGGATTTACATCTCCACATGTAAGCTCTGATCTCCATCACCCTGCAGTCACACATCATGGGGCCAGATGAGAACAGCCTGTTCAATTTCTCCATATTGAGAAACGGATGAATGGCAATGTGATATTTTACAGAGCTTTTATTATTATTATGATTATTATTTGAAATCTTAACCCAATAATAATAATAATAATAATAATAATAAAACACCATCAGCTAATCAGGACAAAGTTTCAGCTTCAATTGTATAGTGTTTATACAATTGGAGCTGAAACTTTGTCCTGATTGGCTGATGGTTTGCCACCTATCTGAAAATATTCTGTTTATGAAAGAGCTGAAGGGATACTGTATAGTTAAATAAACTCTTTCACCTAATGGCAAGCAGCTACAGAGGTGTTGTGTAGATTAGAATAGCCAGTCTTGTCCAGGCAACAGCTGTTGTAATCGCTGTTTTGTTGTTTCTGCTGCTGGTTTTCTTACTAGCAGATCAGCAGTACATAAAACGGAGTAATTTCTGTGTTAGGAAAAACGGCCCCCTATATCACACTAAACAATGTCATTTCTCATTACATACAAACTGCAGGCCTAGAGAGCACAATGGAAGCAGTGTAGGCTTGTATCAATTGTTTTGTACAGTATGTTGTTTGCCAACAAACACCAGTGGTGGAAAGTAACTAAGAAGAACATTTGCTCAAGTATTGTACTTGAGTACAAATTTGAGGTACTACATTTATGTATCACGCTTTATTATATTTTATTATATTTCTACATTTATAGATCTCAGAGGCAATATGATACCTTTTTATTCCACTCCAATTATTTGAAAACGTAGGTTTCTTTGTAGATTTAGAATATTAAACATGCATATGAATCAAGTAAGCATGCTGCAGTTACAAAAAAATATGATCTACAAATGCAAAAATGCTTGTGATTTGATGTGTTGTAAGGTTGATGCCCAGCTACTTTCAAAAGATGTTGACACATTGTGAAAAACTTTGTACTTTTATTCAAGTACATTTTCGAATACAGGACATTTAATTGAGTATTTCCGCACTGGTATTGTTACTTTTACTTAAGTAAGAACATCTAAGTAGCACCAAAGTCTGTACTCTGTTCCGCAGTGTTATACCAACTGCCTTGTCTTACATCAAGCTCTCAGAATTCACCCAAGCCACAGCAGAAATGTCAAATGTCAAAATGTAAAATCGAGATCAATCTTTGACAAAATGTGCACCATGCTGACCAAGTGGCCTCATGTGTACTGTGATGTCTGGATTGAAGCTGGCAGTTTTAAAACTCACCCCTTAAAGATGGAGTGCTGTGATTTTTTCCCTGTTTTGTATGTCTATGGAGTTAACATTACTCCAATAGACCCCCAGTAGTGGGGTTCCGTCTCCATGTTAAATTTAGTTGTCATTTACAACTCATGTAAAAGTTTCACTTTCAGTACTAATTTGAAGGTGAGGGTCTATAGAACCATTTTGGTTCGAGTGGCAATCACCAAAATAAAATAATTGGCCTATAGGGGGCGTAGTCACGTGCCAACCCCCATCAGCCCTACCAAAATTGTAAACTGTTGTAACTTTTGATTAAATTATCCAATCTGAACATATGATATATGTATGGATTCACAATCAGGAGTAGCAGTTGGTACTTAAACATTATTACACATATAATATTTGTTTCCACACAGTATTGGTGTATACTGTATATCCACAAAAATAGCAGGAAAAACGAGCTAAAAACTAGTCCCTAGACAGACGGTCATTTACAACTCAACAAAAGTTTAACTTTCACTTCTAATTTGTAGATAATGACCTATAGAACAAATTTAGTTCGAGTGGCAAGTCTACAAATTAAAGAAATATATATTTTTGCCAAATTTCCAAAATGGCCAAAATCGGAATTATGTTTATTTGAAAAATGTCTTAATTTTCTTATATTGCTGTTTTTTCTTTGTTTTTCTTGCTATATCAAGTCAATCCTGTGTGAGGAATCAACTGGATTTCAAATATTAATGTTTTGAATAATCTGATATAGAAACAAAATAAAGATGGCTGCCAATGTACATTGAATTACTACATTACGCCTAACTTCTATCCTGTTGAACCTAGAATGGTGATGTTGGTGCCTATGCCTATGTTATCATGAATGACTAATTGTATAAAAACAAAATACATATAATAGGACAATATATAATATTTCACACAAATGAGACAATGCAGTACATATGTGGGGAACTAAAGTTAGATATTGGAATATAATACACCACTCCTGTGTTATATTTGTTTATTTTATTTTATTAGTTATACTACTGCCACTATAGGTGGCAGAGGTGTGTCTTAATTGTTCAGACTTGGTAGCTTGTTAGTTATAAGACTAAGCATACTGCAGAAGAGCATGAGCTGCACTGATTGCTCTCTTGTGGTATTGATATTTTGAAGGTAAGCAAAAAAGTTAAACATGTCATGAAGGATCCTAAAGTGTTTTTTATGAATATGGATAGTCATGGAGTGCCACGATACGGTCTTCTCCCAGCACAACTGCCTTGTCGTTTATCTCTTGGGTGAGTTCTACCTTCTGGAATGAATGGTCTGCTGCATATGTTTCTTCACCACAAAAGAGACATTTATTATGATTAACAGGTGCACCATGTCCGGCATGATCTTCTTGCCAATGCCACAGCACCTCCAGAATGCCTTTTTTTTGCACTGTCAAGTGCTGTTGCCCTATACAGATGCGGACAAGTTGTATGCCAGAATGCACGATTTCGCTTCATGGATTCTGCATCTGGAAGTTCTACGTCTGGGTGGGGATCGAGAAGCGTCAATTGCTCTGAACTGACTTGCAAGGCTTATGATGTCCTACTCTACGACTGGCAACTGGATTTGCAAGAGGGCAAACAAGTCTTTCCTCAGTTTGCTTTTGGCACAAAATGCACAACTGCCATTTCGTTGTCCCAGCCATAACAGACAAATACTTTATCCAGGTTTAGTTTTCTGTTATATTATTATATAACTTTTGTATTTAACAGTTTGCTTCAACATATTAATACAAGAAAACAGTCAGCAGTGCATATAGCTACATTCACATTTACCATTGTAATAATAATAATGAAAATAATGAAAACACAATTTCTTCCTCAGCATAATTGCTATACTGTAGCTAGCCTTTAGTTTTAGCCTGTGCTATAGCTACAGGCTACTTTGGTTAATGCTAGCTCATACTATTGGGATGGCCACTTATCCCACATGACTATCCATATTCATAAAAAACACTTTAGGATCCTTCATGACATGTTTAACTTTTTTGCGTATACCTTCAAAATATCAATACCACAAGAGAGCAATCAGTGCAGCTCATGCTCTTCTGCAGTATGCTTAGTCTTATAACTAACAAGATACCAAGTCTGAACAATTAAGACACACCTGCTACTCTGCCCCCTATAGTGTCAGTACATAGTATAACTAACTAAAATAAAATGAACAAATATAACACAGGAGTGGTGTATTATATTCCAATATCTAACTTTAGTTCCCCACATATGTACTGCATTGTCTCATTTGTGTGAAATATTGTCCTATTTTATGTATTTTGTTTTTATACAATTAGTCATTCATGATAACATAGGTATAGGCACCAACATCACCATTCTAGGTTCAACAGGATAGAAGTTAGGCGTAATGTAGTAATTCAATGTACATTGGCAGCCATCTTTATTTTGTTTCTATATCAGATTATTCAAAACATTAATATTTGAAATCCAGTTGATTCCTCACACAGGATTAACTTGATATAGCAAGAAAAACAAAGAAAAAACAGCAATATAATAAAATCAAGACATTTTTCAAATAAACATAATTCCGATTTTGGCCATTTTGGAAATTTGGCAAAATATATATATTTTTTAATTTGTAGACTTGCCACCCAAACTAAAATTGTTCTATAGGTCATTATCTACAAATTAGAAGTGAAAGTTAAACTTTTGTTGAGTTGTAAATGACGTTCTGTCTAGGGACCCCACTACTAGTTTTTAGCTCGTTTTTCCTGCTATTTTGTGGATATACACTAATACTGGGTGGAAACAAATATTATATGTGTAATAAGGTTTAAGTACCAAATGCTACTCCTGATTGTGAATCCATACATATATCATATGTTCAGATTGGATAATTTAATCAAAAGTTACAACAGTTTACATATTTTGGTAGGGCTGATGAGGGTTGGCACCTGACTACGCCCCCTATAGGCCAATTATTTTATTTTGGTGATTGCCACTCGAACCAAAATGGTTCTATAGACCCTCACCTTCAAATTAGTACTGAAAGTGAAACTTTTACATGAGTTGTAAATGACAACTAAATTTAACATGGAGACGGAACCCCACTACAGGTGTGGTTAGAATTTTTGGTTTCTTCCTGAAAGCCTTTGAATTAAAAGGCTCAATCTACTCTAATACACATTTTATGTGACATTCGTTTCAATGATTTTGATTGTAAATAGGCAGTAGCTCCCCATGGCTGAAATCCTCTCCCCAGCATTAAGAGCCCTAAACTCAGTAATAACGGAATATGTGATGTATAATCAGCACTGAGCAGAGCATTAAATGGCTTTAAGGTAGCTGGGGGACAAGGCTTAAATGTCTCTGAATGTGTCTGCAGGCGTTCATAATTGTTTAGCCTGATTTGCACTTATGTTATATGCGTCGCTGTGGTGTGACAATTATAGCTGCTCTACAAGCTCAAGTAAGCAGATGGGCAAGACAACCGCCACACACAACTTACTGTAAACAGAGGCTTAAGTGCCATTCACACTGAGCAATATACAACTATAAGATAACTAACTATATCGTTCACCGTAGTATTTTTTTATAGTCGGTCTGAACTCTGCCATCCAGTTCACTTTGAACGACAGTTATAGTTATATATCCTGCAAGAGTGATCTGAACTGTCTTTCACTTTCACAAATTCATTCAAAACTCACCAGTAGAAGAAGTAGAAGTCATCATCGGATACGATGGACTACCATAAGCAGGTAAGTGTGTGTGTGTGTGTGTGTGTGTGTGTGTGTGTGTGTGTGTGTGTGTGTGTGTGTGTGTGTGTGTGTGTGTGTGTGTGTGTGTGTGTGTGCGTGTGCGTGTGTGTGTGCGTGTGTGCATGCGCGTGCGCGTGCACGTGTGTGCGTGTCCACAACTGAATGTCTCCTTGATCTGAAGACATTCAGTTGTGGAAGTAACAGTATCTATAGTATTGGCGTCAAGATATATACTGGACGGTCCATTTCACAATTTTGTTATTGGATTATAATTTGTAATGCATTACTTTGAATTACTTTATGTGTGTCTAGGTAGCTTAACCTAATATCATCATGTATCACTTGAGGGTAGTGACAATATAATCGGTAGAATATCTAAATCGGCCATATAGCCTACTGTAGGCCAATTAGGCCATAAAAATCGGTATCGGATCAGTCTCAAAATAATCCAGATTACTTTCACAGATATTGATGACGCAATAATGTGACCGTCAATGGCTCTGTTTTGTGTATTTCTAATGTTTGAAGGCAGCATAATCCGTATAATATCGGAATCAGTATCATCTGTCCATGCTTTCACATGAGATTAGTGCCCCACTCACAAAAAAAGACCCTTCCCAGGTAGGCTGCTGAGTAGTATGATTTTTTTGTTAATATAATGCGTACTTGAGGGTATTACACAGGCTTATACTGTAACTTTCAACTTTCATGGCATCTGTGTCATTATGCTTGTGATTTGATTTAATATAATTCCATGTGGTAATTGAGGCCAGGGCAAAGTCATTTTATTTTGACCTCCAATTCACAGGAGTGGAGTTTGGGAGGGGAAAAATGGCTTAAATAAGATCGTTTTTCTTAAAACCACATTGGTATTCCTATATGTTTATATCTCAATCAAGCTTTGTCTCAAAAGTATGCACTCCAGGATTTACGCATAGCTTTTATCAGTGGTTCTCAAACTTGTTTTAATTTAATTTCTTAATTTTACTTTAGCTCTACAAGATTCTGAGTTTTGGACCTAGGCCTTCCGGACTAGTCAGTTCATCTGGAGGTGCAGTAGCACCCAGAACAAATCTGAAGATCTGGATGGTGTATGTTAGAATATAGTTATTTATTTCTCCCTTTCCAAAAAACAAAAATAATCAATGTTTGGACATCGGAAGGAGTTGTACTAGTCATTTAGATAGGGACCCCATGCCATGGAACCTCAGGGATCCCTGGTGGTCCCTGGACCACAGGAGAACCACTGGCGGGGAACATACCCGCTATACACTCCAGTCCGTGGATGTATTAACTGAGTGCTAATTTAACTCTCACGGTCAAAGTAACTTTGAGGCACTTATGGGTGTCATGCAATACTTTGCTATATCTTTAACGCAAGGAAAGTTCATTTTTTATAACACACTTCCAACAAGACATTTCAAAGCTATTTTCGTAAAAGAAAATGACATTCTAAAATGAACTTTGAATAAACAAAGGGCTCAACAATCAATTCATATCCTTTCAATGTGCTTTCAACAAGCAAAACTTGAAATTAATTCCCACCGATAGCCATCTTAATCCGTCAGTATCATTAGAAGTGAATCAATTAGCTTCTAAATGAACCTCCCACCTCTTTATCTTTTGAGAGCGGCAGGAGCAATTTACTGCAGGAACATGTCAGATTGTTTGTCAGTCCAGACAGATGGCTCTTTCATCCTGTGGTTCATAGTCAACACTATTAGAGCCTTTCAAACAGCTTGCCACAAGGCCCTTTCTTGCAGCTTTATTTATTCACAGCCTAATCTTTATCCACATCACAGCGCTGCTATCTCTTCAACCTGGGCAACGGCATCCGCTCAAGCCATGGTGAATAGCTATGCAGCCATAGCTCATTTTCTGTTCCACACAGTATAAATAATGCACATGTGGCTTATTAACCGATGAAGCCCACCACCGTTGTGAGCTTGTAGATTGGCTATTTTTGACAATGAGATGGAGATGGAAAAAAAGTGGTCCAACTTTCAAGTATAGAGACAATTAAGTGACAACTTAGGTCCAGTTTAAGTCTAGATGGTTTAAAGGGAATACCACTAATTTTCAACAGAGTTGTTGGATATAATAATTAATAATAAATAAACACATCCCCCCTTTCTGTTTAGCCTAGAACTGGAGGTCTAGAACTTCATGACATCACAAACGTGTACTCTGCAGGCCAAAGAGTACAAATTTGTTACAAAAAGTTTCAGATCTCAAGGTCTAGGTGTTTAGCCTAGACCGGTCGAAGGGGGGGACTTTTCAAATTATTTCGACACAACTCTAAGGCATGTTAATGACATAATTAAATGTTGAAAATGAGTGCTGTTCCCCTTTAAGTGGTTAGCATTGATTGATTGAATTGATTTCCAAAAATAAGGAACAAAGTGTGTCCCTTATCGGTCAAAAAAGGGAAACACACACGTCTTTTAGTTTCCAAGTAAGAGAGGATTCCGTAATTCGAGGCATGGTTGGCAACCCGAGTGGAGTGTGTTTGTTGTGCTCATGCACAGTGAAGGGACTGTAGGGACCTGTTGATGTGTCTGTCAGGCCAGATCCCCTGCGGAAGCGATGCGCACAGTGTGAGAGGATGGCCTGTTTTAAGATTCATGTTCAATCACCGCTCTCGGCTGTTGGTCTTTGTTGCCTCGGGGGTGGCTTTTGATTGAATGTTTTCCGTTCACACCCTCCACTCTCCGAGATAGGGCCTGTTTTATGTGACAATGATCTATATGCAGGTAATTACAATTGGCAATGATGGATAACACTCCGATTTGCCATGATTATGTTGAGATTAAACATGTTCCAGAACCCTCTCCCCAATGTCAAGAAGTGTTACATGCCTGCACTGAGAAGAAGCAGTTCCTCCGGGCTCCTTGTACAGTAATTTATTGGGAAGTGAACGATGTATATACTCTTCACCGTATTGCGTCAAAATGTTCCATGATTGGGTGTTTGGGATGGTTGGTGAGTGCCTGTGGTTTTCATGTGACATGCTGCATCACATTTATGACTATTGTCTTTTCAGCTTCATTCTGCGAGCGCTGTGAGCTTGTAAATGTGCTGAGATTTGCTGTGTAGAGGCGAAAAGGTAATGGGGGGGCCTAGTATTATAGATAGACCCTGCCCTGGGGGACACCGGTCAATGAAGCAATAGGGTTTATGTGACCTGGCTTGTTAAATTACAATTAATGAAAGGAATGGAAGGATGCTCGTTAAAATTCTGAGCTGGGCTTTAGACCGTCAGGGAAGCATAGGGCACTGTTTCCCAAACATAGAGCTGGGCTTTAGACCGTCAGGGAAGCATAGGGCACTGTTTCCCAAACATAGAGCTGCCACACATGTTTGTGTTTTATGGGCGGCGGCGGTGGTTCAGGGGTAGAGTGGCCGGATGCTAACCGCAGTAGTAGTATAGTAGTAGTGATATTGCATTGCATCGCCTTCCAATCAGCGTTGTCAATTATTCGGCCTCATCCTGTACGTCTAGTTGGCAGCAGCTAATAATCACTGCAGGTACTTGACCTGTCATGTCACGTTGACCTGTGTTGTTTGGTTTATTGTAATTCTTCCCACTTCCCAGTGTGTGCACTCACTGCACTAGCAGCGTATAGCCTATGCTGCCTCCCAGTTATACCTTACAGTAATTTCAAGTCGTAAAATAATTGTTTAATCAAGCTGCTTTTGTGTATTTTTCTACTTGGCTGTGCTGTATGCTGTTCATGCTTTGAAGTCCGATAATACACACTGACACACCAAAAAAACATTTATTTAACATTTATTATTAATTATTCAAATTATGACGTCATGAATGTGGCCTCCCGATCCTTAAGGCCGCCCTTGACCGCAAGGTTGCCAGTTCGAACCCGGGCTCCCCCAGAGTTAGTGTCAAAGTGTCCTTGAGCAAGACACTGATCCCCTAATTGCTTCTGATGTGCAGGTTGGTGCCTTACAAGGTTTCCGCTGCCATCTGTGTATGAATGTGTGGGTGAATGTAATGCACAATCTATGTAAAGCGCCTTGGATGAAGGCACTATATAAATGCACCATTTACCATTTAAGTAAATATTGTTTATCTTTTTAGTTGTAGTAGTAGTTATTTTTTTAATTACTTAATTACAAAAATACTACTGTGTAGTAGTGAAAATAGCAGATGCAAGCGTGCAGTGCGGTGCAAAGTGACACGCTTGTAGATGTACTATTTTCACTAGTTTGTTATCTTTTGGGTCTTGAGCTAAAAGGTTCATGGGAACCACTGCATTAGACCATGAACACTTCAATTCACTACTGTCCTACTATACACTGTCTTTACTGCTGTCCTGTTGTATACTCTGACTGACTTGATTTTGTCACGTGTAGGTGAGGTAAGAACCCAAACACAGGACAGCCAGGCATGTAGTGTTGGAAACCATTAAATGGTGTTTTAATTCAGAAGACATGAAATAACTAAAAACAGACTGAAACAGGTGACAGGATACAATGACTCAACAAACACTGACTGGGGAACAAGACTGATATACACATGAGGGTTGATTACAAAATGAGACACAGCTGGAGCAAACAAACATAGAACCATGAAAACTAGACCAGGGAACAAAACATAGGAATACAAGACCTAGACTGTACAATAAATGACAAAAGTCTGTGACTGTGACAGATTTAGCCAGTGATAGAGAAATTACTCTAAACATTCCCCTCGTTCATTTTTTCTGCATGTTTTCTTGTGATAGACTATTGTCTACACTGCATAACGTGAATTATGCTAAACGTTAAAAGCTGCATGGGGAAAATGCTTTTAGCACAACGTTTTCACTAAATGTCTCTTGCCATAAATACTAATGGGAACAAGAAAAATAAAGACTTTGACATTGACCAATAGTACTGTTTCTCATTGCTGGTATACAATATGTGTTGTACGCTACAGTACTGTATTAGGTCATTTGTTCACAAAGAGTACACTTGACAAATTGAACTACTGTCCCTTTGTTGTTGCTATTTTGATCAATTGCTTTGAACCTTTTCATCAATTTAGTTTCATAATGTGTTTATATTGCCATCTTAATTATGCTGCTTAATGTTTTGTGCAAAGCACTCTTGAGTAGCCTTGTGTGAAACATGCTATACAAATCAATATGCCAATTGCCTTGGCCTGACTGCTCACCAACCAGACACCAACTTTACTTTGTGTGTGAATATTTATGATCTAATAAGCAGGTTAACATTTTCTCTCCCCAGTTAGATAGAGTAATTCACTTTAAAAACAATAACAGAGGGTAGATTATGAATAATACCAATGCAGAGCTGCAGGTCCTGTGATAGCCTACAGATTATGTGCCACCAAAATGCGCTTTCCTTTTGTTTGTATTTACCCAGGGTAGCACGTGAGCATCATAGCAACGCCCTGCACATAGAAACACACAGACAGACACACACATTAAAACCTGGGAGCTGACCAGTACATCCACAGTATTATACTGTTGGCCACTAAGCAGCTCCACTGGAGCAGTTGGGAGTTCAGTGACTTGCTCAAGGGCACTTCAGCTGTGTTGGGTGAGTGTTGACCAATCACTTCCAGACCCAGATGTTTCTGGGCACTCCTCTAACCCTTAGGCCACCACTGCCTTTTGTAACTTTGACATAACAACATAAATGGGCGCAGATTGAGATGCACTCAGCATAAACCTGCAAAGAATTGCATAAAAATAACAGAATTTGAGGTTAAATGTAAATGTGTTTGGGGCCACAAATGATGCCCCCTGTTTAAAGTCCAAACCCGCTCTCAGTCAGACTGTGGTTTAGAGCAGTGGTTCTCAAACGTCTCAAAAGGTCAAGGACCCCCAATATTATATGCATTTGTCCGCATATTGAAAAGAAAAAGAAAAAAAATCAAAGATAGTAGTAGCAGAAGCTTGCAGCATGGTACAAAGTGACACGCTGTGAGCTTGTACTGTAGATTCATTTGTAGATGTTAATCTACAATCTACAAGACAAGTGTACTCTTTGTGAAACTTTGGTTTCAAGGAGTACAAGCTCAGTAGATTTGGCTGCTTTTGTGTTACACTGGTGTGACAGAGTAGGTCTATTCATTGTTCTCAAAGTGGGGTCCGGGGACCCCCAGTGGACTGGTCCTTGAGTATGTTCCAGGGGGTCGTCAGCTGTGTTAATAGCACCCAAATAATTTTAAC